>NC_058406.1:155572851-155575465 GCF_002201575.2 Neomonachus schauinslandi
TAAAGATTTTATTTATTTATTTGAGAGAGAGAGAATGAGAGAGAGCAAGCACATGAGAGGGGGGAGGGTCCGAGGGAGAAGCAGACTCCCTGCCGAGCAGGGAGCCCGATGCGGGACTCGATCCAGGGACTCCAGGATCATGACCTGAGCCGAAGGCAGTCGCTTAACCAACTGAGCCACCCAGGCGCCCTGTGAAAATTTTTTAAAGATTTTATTTATTTATTTGAGAGAGAGAATGAGAGAGAGAGAGCACATGAGAGGGGGGAGGGTCAGAGGAAGAAGCAGACCCCCTGCTGAGCAAGGAGCCCGATATGGGACTCGATCCCGGGACTCCAGGATCATGACCTGAGCCGAAGGCAGTCGCTTAAACGACTGAGCCACCCAGGCGCCCCTGAAAATTTTTAAGAATCATAAAAAAGGAGTTTCAAAAAGTTATAGAATAAACTCTCCTAACCCACCTCTGCCTAATGACATGACAGATTAACTGACACTCTCCATCCTATTTCCAAAACATCCCTGCTAAAAACTACAGCCCACTGGGGCGCCTGGGTGGCTCAGTCGGTTAAGCCTCTGCCTTCGGCTCAGGTCATGATCCCAGGGTCCTGGGATCAAGTCCCACATCGGGCTCCTTGCTCAGCAAGGAGCCTGCTTCTCCCTCTGCCTGCCTCTGTCTCTCTCTCTCTCTCTCTGATAAATAAATAAAATCTTAAAAAAAAATATTTAAAACAAAACAAAAAACTACAGCCCACTGAAGGCTCATGGGTCCTAGGCTCTTTCTAGAATGCGTATGAGGACCAGACAAAGCTACCATTGATGCTGTTTGCATCCCAACACTCAACTGTGTTTCTTCTCAGTTTATGCCACTTTTATATGCTGTGATAGTTAAAAATTATGCAAACTCATAAAATGACTAGGAAAGGAGTTTTTAAGAAATTAATACTAAATTAAATGTTTCAGAAAGACTAATAAGAGAAATCACTTCATATTATAACCAAAAGATATTTGAAGATGGTAAAAATCTAGAAGATTACTGCCCTCGGATTGTGTTGCTGGTGTTTTAAATTTTTATTGCACTTGAGGGAAATAAGAGTGGAAGATTGTAGCCCATGAGACATGGTCTACACAAGGAAATAGTGCAGAACTCCAAAGAGGGGATTCATGCTCAAAGAACAGACCTTCCTCCGGCATCAAAGGCATGGTGCAACAATGTACACAAGTAGTTAAACACACCCACACACACACACATGAAACCACCAGCTACTACAGCTAATTCACATTAATTGAAGCATTTCTACTATGTGTTCAGAGGAAAAATAATAAAAAGGAGCAAGTCTTTCTACAGGACAGTTTGTGTTAGTATAACTGATGAAGTGGATAGACAAGCACTATTCAACTCTATTTTTGTTCTATCTGTCTGTCAAGGCCTATTTACATCAGAAATGATAAAGCAATCCTAGTTAAGAGGGGATTAAATAAACAATGCAAGTAAAAGAGTACCAAGATGTTTTTCAAGTTCAATTTTCTAGGCTTTAATGAATTTATCCCAAGGGTTTCAAGAGGAGCTAGAGTCAAACTCTAAACAGTGATAGAGAATGGAAGAGATGATAGAAGGACTTCTTCCAAGTTTCCCAAAGGGAAAAATTTGAATACTATATATTAAAGGCCAGTATGTTTGATTCACTGCCTAGGGAAACACTAGAATGGATTATTAAATGCATTATTTGCCATCATTTAGAAACAAAATTGGTGATCACTTAGAAATCACACCAAAACAATCTCACATCCTTCCTCTTATTGTTGTTCTTCTCTAGTATGATTATGAAGCCATAGGAAATGATCAGGAAAACTCCAGCATCTGTCTTATGACATTCTGGTGGACAAGATGAGGAAATGTGATAATGTGGCCAGAAGGAGCTGACACTGATGGAAGGGCTGTATTCAGATCAGAAGAACCAGAAGACGAATGCTAGCCTGAAGAGAGGCCTTCAACGGTGCTACTGGGTTTTCCTCTGTGTCTTGTCCTAGCCAAATTCTCTGTCACATATTGCTGATCAAACTTTCAGGTGACAAGAAACTACAAGAAAGGTTTCATACCAAAGGTGATAGAATCAGGATCAAAGAGATCATGACTGAATAAAATAATAGGCTGAAGTGTCTTAGACTAACATCTAGCAAGACTGGATTTAATTGGACATAACTCACATAGTTAAGGGAAGTTGAATTTAAAACTTACTTATTCAGGTAGGTTCACCAGGAAGCCTGTAATAGGCATAGAAGCACCATGAAAGGGTCTTATTGTTGATGTTGGCAATGTCTACCTTATCAAACATGGAGGTTGAAAATCATTAGCCACTAAGCACAGTGTCCGGGGGAGGTGGGTATGTGTGAAATAGTCTCAGTCCCCATTCTAGTCAGTTTCAGGACATCCTGCACAGAGTGGAAAATAGCTAACTGGGGAAATCTGGGCATTGTATGGACAGTCAGAATAGCAGAGACAGCTCCAGGTCACAATGATGAGCAGTCTGTCCATATGGAAAGACTGTGGGGGGAAGTGTAGCAAGAGGAAACATTGAAAACCAGCAAAAGCATTCAGTACCCACAGCCTATTGGAGGA
>NC_058406.1:155575475-155651185 GCF_002201575.2 Neomonachus schauinslandi
AGGCACCTCTTCATTGAAAACCAGCAAAAGCATTCAGTACCCACAGCTGGGACCTGGAGCCAGGCTCCTGGCAAATGACAAAGTAGGAACCTAGGCACCTCTTCATTGATTGATTCTGTAGGAGTAGGAGAAAGGAGTCAGGGTTTGACCAAAGAGACCATGTAGGAGATTAAATCTATAGAAGCACTATGCTTGGATCCTTCCCTAAAGATCAGTAGTTCCCCTATTTGGCTAGGCCTAAGCTTAGACCTTCCAGTGGTACACAGCAACATTCACAGATTTTTCTTTTGGCAGCACTAATCTGATTTCCATGTGAGAATCTCCTCTCATCCACCGTGTAGGCTTGGTGGAATGACAAACCAAGCCACCCTGCCCTTCTCTAATCAGTGTGGGCATGTCAGCCAAGAGAAGCCAAAGATGAGACGCAAGAATGAATAAAAGTACAGTTAATCGCAGACCTGTACCTCTGAAACAAATAATACATTATATGTTTAAAAAAAAAAAAAAGAAGATAGTAGGAAGGGTAAAATGAAGGGGGGGAAATCAGAGGGGGAGACGAACCATGACAGACTACGGACTCTGAGAAACAAACTGAGGGTTCTAGAGGGGAAGGGGTTGGGGGGATGGGTTAGCCTGGTGATGGGTATTAAAGGGGGCACGTACTGAATGGAGCACTGGGTGTTATACGCAAACAATGAATCATGGAACACTACATCAAAAACTAATGATGTAATGTATGGTGAGTAACATAACATAATAAAATTAAAAAAATACAGTTAAAATTATTTCTTTTCATTTTTGGTCCTTCAAGAGGTCTGTTGATGTTCTTTACTTTTCTGAGTTTAGTTTTCCTACCTTCCTGTTGAATGTGTAACTTTCCAAAAAAGTTATTTTCTGCTGGAAGAAAAGAAATTTGGGGTAAAACAGTGACATAACATGCAAGGAATATACTTGGGTCTTAGTTTACTAAAACAGACTTCAGGTGTCTTTCTGAAGAAAATTTTGTGTTTCCCTATGGATAGCCTAGGAACCTACCTCAGGGCTGCCATTCTCCACTCAATCATTCTGAAACATTTGTACATCATCACCAATTGTGCTGTGGAATGTGAATGATTTATCTCTGTTAAGTGGTGATGTGTGTGAGTGCTTTATGTTTTCTTATATAGTAAATCAGATCGAAGGCTTTCCTTTACAAGAAGGTCGCTCACACTCAGTTGCAAACAGGCTTTCTTATTTAAAAACTTTAATTAATTAAAAATATTAATTGAAGTATAGTTGACATTGGATATTCAATTAATTTCAGGTGTACAACATACTGATTTAACAATTATATAGATTACAATATGTTCACCATGACAAGTATAGTTACCATCTGTCACCACACAAAGTTACTACAATATTATTGACTACATTCCCTATGCTGGCTTTCTTAAGTGGAGAGAAAAGTCTGGAATGGCTGGTAGTTAATGGAATCATTCCCACCTTGGTGTAGCCTGATAGGAATGCATCTTGCTTAGGAACCTCTCATGTGCATCACTTTTGTGCTCCCTAATTTTTGAGAACACAGTGAAGTCATCAGTTCTCATTAAAAGGCCAGCTTGAGAGATGAGTAACATTATCTTTAGGAGTCTAAATTCCATCTTGGAGAAATCGTCCCTGCCTAAGCTTGAGGCTCTATGACTGCACCATAGTACCTCATTCAGCTTGCTGTGGCATCACTCTACTGACATGCACTTTAGCATTTTGCCCTTTTTCTTTCTTCTTTTAAGGACATACTAAAAAAAATACAACCCCACTAAGTTCTTTCTGCCTGTGCTGTACAAATATTGCTGAGGATATTGTTTTGAACAAATATGTTTTGAGGACCTTCCATGTTTCAGATGCCATGATAATCCTCAGGTACACAGTGAGAATGAGGGCAGAGAATGAGTTGTTGAACTCACAGAACTCACATTCTAGAGGGAAACCATCATTAATCAAGTAATTATAAAAAAAATAGAGGTACAATTACAAGCTAATAATTGGTATAAAGAAAAGACATACACACTGCTGTGAATGCTTTCATGGGGCTCTCCCCTGAATCTAGTGAGGGTCAAGGTCAGGGAGGGCTTTTCCAGAATCTGGAGGATGATTTCAGAATAGAAGGATGATAGGAGTTAAGCTGGCCTGGGGTCAGAGCAGGGACCTATATATATCGATTTGCTGGATGTTTGGGTGTCTACCTTTCCTCAACTCCTACATGCAAGTGGGATTTTGGATAGGTTGTGTTCTTTACTTTGGAAAATCCGTCAGAGGAAGAAGGAGGCTTATCTTTGTTACTTTTTGAAAAATGGAATGATTTATCTCATTTTTCTAGGAACATTTACTTCCTAGTTTGAATTTAAATTTTTTTAAATTGATCTGTTTTGTAAATTTAGGTTGCTATGACAATAAATTGATTTGCTTCAAAAGCTATTAACCCCAGCTTGGCTATTCTGTTTTCTTTGTTGAGAATATTATAATAGGTAAAATGTCAGCAATAACCAAGAAAATTCCAGGGACAGGAAAAAATGGCACAGGAGTTTGGCAAGACATGATATTCCTTCTGATTCATTAAACATTATAGAATTTAATTTCTGGTGAATAATTGAAAGATATTGATTCATTTCATATGAAAAACCAGAAGAGGAGGTTTAAGAATGATAACCTTTCTTTGGTTTTCACCTAATTTCATTATTTCAAATCAATATTTATTGAGCTTCTACTATGAGCCAAGAACTGTGCTAGGTGCTATAAATAAAAGATGAATAAGACAAACTCGCCAACCAGTGATGAAGCTATAAACCTGAGTCTTCACAGATAAAATGGAGAAACATTAAGTCCAGAAAAAAACGTAGTAAATCTGATGCCAGACGTGTTTCCTCTCTCTTAGGCAGAATATCATAAAAAACGCAAAAGTACACCTGAGCAAATGACATTGTCTTTGGCCTATCTTTCACTTTCTAAAAACAGTGGATATGAGGTAAACCCATCACTCAAACACATCACCTGACGGTAAAAATACCATCACCATGGACCCTCAGGACAAAGCCCAGAGGGTCCATTACATACCCTGGGAAGAGGATATGTTAAGGTATTAGCAATGGACAACTTTCTGCGTGAGGTAAAAGCTAGCCTGACTTTGGGGCCATTTCAATTCCAGCACTGCTGGTTAATGGCTGTGTTTTAGTTTTCTCAACCGTAAGATAAAAATAATAATTCTTCCCTATAGGGTTGTTATGAGGATTAAATAAGTTATTACTATTTGTAAAGCTCTTAGAATATCATCAAGCATACACACATGCTAGGTATTTTCTAAGAGCTTTACAAATAGTAAATGATGTGTGTGTGTGTGTGTGTGTTTGGACTAAAGAAAATGAACTATATATGGCAAGAGTAAGTCCTGAATTGAGGGGAGGAACCAAGGCAGGAACCACAGGCCTTTACCTTCAGCCTTCTTTTACATTAGAATTGCTTTAGAATTTTGAATAAGAATATTCACTGATCTCAAACTTCAGTCCTTCCACATTTCATGGCCCAGGAAACTTATTAATAAGCTACTGAATATATAAAAGCAAACAGTATGAGATAGAAAGATCAATAGAGACATAGATAATTCAGAAACTGGAAAGTAGATCCTGGATAATTGAAAGGTGATGGAGGTCAATGAGCTATGAAGTCAGTCCACCGTTCCCCGCTTTAGGAAGGTCAGTGGAAGTGATTTGAAGGCTGTGAAGGGATTTTGCCATAATAGGAAGAACAAGGACTCTGCAGTGTTGTAGATCTGAGCTTTAATATTGAATTTGCCGATTACTAGTGTTTTGAATGTGAACAGTATTTTAAGTTCTCTTAAATCTTCAGCATCCTCATTTATGAAACGGGCATACAAATGGGTTAAATTGACATCAAGTTCTTATAATGATATTGGCACAATATAGGTGTTTAAGAAACTGTAAACTGTTATTCTTATTTCTATGAGTCTAATAACCCATCTAGATTCCTAAATTGAATGAGATTTTAAAGTATTTTTTAATATTTAAGAGTGGATAACTAAATAATGCAGTTATATAAGTAGTACTTAAGGAAAAAATATTAAAAAAATGGAAATAAAGTATGTGATCACAGCAATGTTTTCATCTGTTAAACTGGGCAATCTAAAATGTTAGATTTAAAACAGTTAAAAGGAACCTAATACTTGAAATGGTAAAAATAAACAGCTGTTTCTTTTTCTTAGCCAAACATACCAGTTTTCAGATTTAGGTTTAAAAATCACCAGCAACTTGGCTGAGGTCAGAAGAAGTCTATAAACCTTCATTATCACATTTTGCTGACTGTGGCATGCCACTCATTTGTAAAAATGGAGAGTTGGACTAATCTAGCATCCAGGCAGACATTTTTATAAAATGAATTTTGTGAAAATCTCTCTCTCTCTCTCTCTCTCTTTTTTTTTTTTTGTTCTTACTGGACTGTGAGCTGACCAAATGAGCATCTCCTGAAAGAGAGGTCTGTTTTTACACAGTGGGAATCCAAGATGCAGGAAAGCACCTAATAATTTCTATAGCCACTACAAAGCTTTGAGGGCATTTATTTTCTGTCTGTGTGTGTATATGTGCGTGTGTGTGTATATGTATTCACGCATATATGTACATATATAAAGACACCTATTATAAGTATTTAAATCCAATATTGTTATTTCCTACTCAATACTCAAACTAACATCTATGGTAGCTACTTCTAAGCCAACAGTTAAGATTGGTTTTGCCTGTGTTTCAGTATCAGAATCCACTTGTGTCCATGGTTCATTAGAGTCAACTGGATTTTAAGCTCCTTGAAGGCAGCCCCTTACCTTGTTTTGGTAGATTGCAAAGAATGTGCCAGAGTGATGGGTATGTAACAAGTGGTTTGAAGCATGCTGTTTTTAGGGGTTTCATGTTTTCATAAGTAGACTGAATACGCCTCCCAACAGTGCCCCACTAACCCCTCACCTTCACCCCAGTCTTCTTTTTTAACTGACAGAGAATTTTTTCTAAATCAATAGCTAACAGTAGCATTCGGTCTAACCCAAAATGTACTATCACAAATTATACATTAATGGAAGCCCAACTACTGACGCTTTACCAGACCAAATCTCTGCTTTATTTTTTCTACTGTTCCCAGGTTTATTGGTCTTATTTTTGGTAAGGATTAGCCGTTCCATTGCAAAGGAAATTATCTTAAAAATGACCTTCCCAAACTACCAAAATACCAGTGTATGTAAAGAACACGCCTGTAAACAGTAAAGGTCTCACATTGTTCTTAACTTTATTGAAAGCATCATTGTGTTCCTTAGCATGAGGAAAAGTAATACTTTAAATCTTTCAAATGCAATAATAAGAGGCTATAGTGCTTTAGGAAATTGGAATCTGGAAGTCATAGGATGGGTCAAGAGACCAGTTCCTCCTCTAAGAAGCCTGGGTAGAAAGAAAAATAGCTGCATTGTGCTAGAGGTCTAATGAGGCACCATCACCAGGGGCTCTCCTGCTGAACTCCCACATCACTTACTGAATGCTTTGAAAAAACTTACACTTTTAGGTAATTTTACAGCTGTGAATTGGCAAATTGGCAAGAGTCCTGAATAGTCTTGAATTTAAGGCTGAAAAAGGAGGGAAAAAGGGATATTTTATCAGGTCTTGTAAACTTATTTGGATTTTCCTCAGAGACTAGACCATCACAAAACACGCTTTTTGATTTTGAATATGTGTCTTACAAACCTCCATGAGGCCATTGAATTCTTATCTATTTATATGCAGACAGACGCTTGTTTGTGCGTACGTGCGCGTGCGTGAAGTTTTTGCAGGTGCAAAAGTTGAATGTTTTAGCTGATTTAGGGTCCTTGAAAAATTACTTAAAATGGTTATACACACCTGACATGTGCTTATTGGCTTGTATTCTCCACATGATTTGTTTTTCCAGAATAAAAAAGCTTTAAAAAATTAGCTTTGTGTTGGAACGCTCCCCTCCCCCAACTTTTTTTTGTTTGTGTTTTTGAGGTTGAGGGTTATCTATGACTCATTGGCAAGCTCCAGTTCAATCAATTTAGAAGGAACTTTTAGGGCTGAGTTATTTTTAAATGCCTGAAAATGAGGGAGCTGTAAATGGAAATCTAATCACAGCTTAACCTGTAGTCATGCAAACAGTCAACTATGAAATCAAATGAGTTTCCAACCCTCTTAACCCATTAATGGTTACTGACTAGCCGTGTTGCCCAAACATCATCATTCAAAGAGCAGGAAAAGGAAAAGGCACGTATCTGGAGGAGGATGCAGTGGATAGGAAGGGAGGGGTGCTGCGGATGCCAAGAAGGAAATGTCTAGGAGACAACAATTTCCTCATAGACACAAGCCTGCAAGCTTACATAAGCATATAGCTTCCTCAGTTCCGCATTGTTCATGGTTTCTTATGAAGCCTTTCCTGGTAAATATCAAGCAAAGGACTGCGTTGTCCTTGTGAAACTGCATCTGATTTTGAATACTTGCCATTTCAGAGGTTCGGCCTCTGCCATCTTCTTGATGGGTCTTGCTGAAAAGCACCATCCTAGATTTCTTTGGGGTTTTGGGTGCATTTGAAAAACATACAACCTCAGCTGGCTCTTTCCCCAGTAACCTCCCAGGACCGTCCTTTCCTTTGCAGGTTTTCACCTACATTCTATCACCCTTTTCCTTGTCTTTTGACTAAATCTCATTTTTTTTTTTAGCACTTCGAAGGATCTCCTGCTCATATGCTTATATGCTCAGCTCCACTTTGATTCTATTACTATCTAGCCTAAGAACTACACCCACAAACAACAGGAGAAGTACCCAGAAAGTCTATTTTGGGGACAAAACAATCGTCTAACCACCTAAAGATTAAAATTAGTGAAGAGTAGACATGTAAAAAAGGACAGGTATGCATGTGTATATGTCTCTCTCTCTCTCCCTTTCACACACACATGTAAGTGCCAGTACACGTGGTTCATAGAAATTGGTTAATTTTCTTGCAATTTTGAATTTAGTTCTCTTCAGAGAAGCAGGCATTCCTGCATGATAGCAAACACACCAACTATTGCAAAAAAACCAAAAAACAAAAAAACCCGTTTGGGATTGCTGAATGAATATTCTGTACCCTGTCTAATTAAGTCTCCTTTCTTACCTCCTGAGTTGCCACCCCAACTAATCTCAATCTAGACTAATATAAAAACCTGCATGAATAAGGAAAGTCTAGTTTGGCATTCAATGAAAGCTGCGCTTGACTATTTCATCTCTTGGTAGAAAAAGGCAAACTTTTTATGTTTAATGTCTCTTTAGTGCCAAGTGGTAATTACCCCCAAATGATTTCCTGGGGTTGGACCAAGCCTCTTTTATGAACATTTACCTCCAATGTCAGAGTAAGACCGAGAGGAAAAAGAGTCTCTCTTTTTCTTAAACACACACACACACACACACACACACACACTCATAAAGATGAAAAATAAAAAGGCAAGGTAAACATTTTTTTTTCTTTTCTTTTGTTAGATGTGGAACCTTGAGTAATGCATCTTTCCCTGTGTGTTCTAAAAGAAAGATGAGCTGGGAACACAGCTCCTTGGGGCACCTTACCCAATCTGTACATAGTTAGCACATGAAGTAGCCTGTTCTTAAGCTATAACCCTATAACCCTGTTTCTAAGGGCCCGCTCCACACTGCAGGAAAGAAAGAGTACCTTGGTTTTGAAAAGGTGGAATTTGAATGGAAAAAATAAAACTCCTGTTTTCATGGTTGGCATTGTTTTTTACCTAAGACTCTATTTGCCATTGTACACTTATCTGTTATGAATACTCTGCCACATCCGTACCACCAAAGAAGTGTACACTGGAGTAGAATGAGAATTGCCTGCCATAGTATATGTGACTCTCATCTCATAAGTCGATATGAGTAATGCTTAAGGTCTTATGTGGCTCTCCTTTGTGATACGTTATCATAATATTCAAATAAGTCAACAATTGATTCATATTCTAAACTGTATTCTAGAGGATCCCAAAGTCTTTCAAAATATTGTGTACATGCAACCAAGTATGTCGTCCTAAGTTTTTAACATTTGTGATAGTTGGAAGCCACTTTGTCATTAATATCCATCAAATAGAAGACATTTGGCTGAAAATGAAGAAAAGATTTATTAAATTTATTTCAGTTCCATTCATAGGACTAAAATATATGTAGGAATATGAAAAAGACTAATGTCTCTATGTTAAAGAAATCGATTTCCAGGGTGCCAAGTGGAAAAGTGTAATTGAAATTGACCCATTAAATGATTACATTATTTGTGTACCAAATCTAATATATTTCACAAAACTATAGAGCTGTTTCAGTAACTACCTGCCAAACTGTATATATTGTTCCTAATTAAGTTTTATAAATGTACTTATAGAAATGTGAGGTTGCAGAATTATCCATGTAATATGTCTCTACATTTATGAAACCTATTCCAGAGAATTAAGACAAGGCAGTGCATTTCTAATCTCATGACTATTTCATGACTAGTGAAGGCTATAATAAACAAGGTGACAAAATGAATATTCAAGGGAAGGTTCTCAGTTAAATTCTGAAACATACTTAGAAATACATCTTAACTTCTAGCATTGCCCCTGGAAAATCACATTGTAGTAACCACTTGACCTTTCAAAATGTGTTTAAAACCCATTTTCTGAGTACCTACTATGCGCCAGGCACAATAAGCAATTTTCTTTAATCCTGGTAATCCCTCAGTGAAACAATTTCCATTATTCCTATTTGGTTGGTGAGAGACGGTGGGCCACTCAATTAAGGTACAGAATGCTTAATTTTATGGCTACTTTTAATCTTTTTTTCCACTTTCTTCATCCGATTGCATGTTTTTGAAGGTCAGGAATAATGCCCTATTTGTCTTTGTATTTAGAGAATAAAAGAAAAATGTGTTGTTTTTCAAATGATGTAAAGGTCCCTTCCCCCTTGGCTTTTGTTTTGTTTACACCTCAGTTTCACTGAAAACAAATAATCAGAGACCCTAAGATATTGTACATTTTTTCAATTTACCAAACAGAAGTATATTTTTTTAGAAAAAGGGCAAATATTATAGGATTTTCTTTAGAGGAAAATATGTTCTCCTTCATGTAAGATGATGCTACTGGCTGATTTTACTTTTTAAAAATTATTGAGTATAATACCTGCATGAGGTATAATTTTAAGTACATAGAGAGGTGAATAAGGCAAAGTTCTCAAGGAGTTCTAGGAAATTGTGAAACAGGCTGTTTTTCACCCTCTTTCTGGTGCTTCTATTCCCTCTCGTCCCAAGGGCTGTTCTTTACCTAAGGACTGTCTTTCCTGGGGAGAATTAAACACTCCTTGTTAATCACGGGGACAGGGACCAAGAATGATCCTTTAATTTGATGAAGTGACATAGGTAAGGACCTGCTCCCGGAATTGGTCTCTTCTGCCCTAGTATTAAAGCCACTGAAAGATCAGGCTGGCTCTAGACTGGAGGGTCTCTGGAGCAAAGATAAAGGCAGAAAGCAAGTCAGGAAAGCAGTTGCCTTCTACTAGGTCAAATGTCTACGTGATATGTGGGGAGATTTACAGCAGGGAATTCAGGGGCCGGGGATACATCGAAATCCAAGAGGGCAGATGGCTCACTGCAATTGACTTGGCTCGAGTTTGTAACTCCATGGCTCCAGTAACTAGGTCAGAGTCTAGTCCTGAGCTGTGGAAAATGGCAAGTTTAGTTCCCAGACCTCGAGTAAATGGTTTGCTACGAAGTTTACTAAGAGAGGAATTAAGCACAGACAGAAGCCCGGATATAACTGGAATGAAAGTTGGTGCTAAACTAGTTAAAAGGTGATTAGGTGATAGTCCTTCCCAAATCATAGCTAGCTGGCAGCTTTTCATGTCCGTCTCCTCAAGAGAAGGATCGGGTCTAAAACAGTGAATGGGGGGAAACCCACAGAGTAGTTTATTGGCTTTCTATTGCCATATTAATGCTGTATGTCAAACCACCCCCAGACTAAGAGGCTTTAAAAAATAAGCCCTTGTTATTGTTCACGGGTTTATGGTTCTGTGAATCTGGGCCAGGTTTGGCTGATTGCAGCTGAGCAAGATCTTCTGAGGCATAGGCTTGGAACTGACACATTGTCGCTCCTTTCTCATTCTACGGGCCAAAGTCACATGGACAGCTCAGAATCAAGAGGGGCAGGGAATGGACTCCTTCTTTTGATGGCAGACATTGCAAAAGGCACGGATAGAGGGGAAGAGTAAAGAATTGTGACCATTTTGCCATCACCCCACTTAGGGCCCGCAAACTTCAACTATTAGGAAGAAGGGATGGGGAGTCTAGGAGCCAAGTGGGGCCAGGTGGGGCCAGGCTCTTCTCCCACTGCCAGGTGTGAAAATTTCCTTCCTTTCAGAATGTCTCTCTCAGCTTGTTGATAAGGGACGAGCATCCAGCAATGGTAACTCTCCTTAGAGTGTGAATAACCAGTAGCCCGCTTAACAGGCTAGTACTCAGAAGGCAGTTTTAATTGCAGCTGCTTATATAAAGCTTCTTCATCTATGAAACATGGTTAATTATAGTACCTACCTCATGTGGGTCTCGAGAGGATGAAATGAGTTAAGAGAAAGACATAGCAAGATCTTACACATAATATGTGATTAGCAGGGGTTAGTTGTTTTATCATTAGTTTCATTGCTGTTACTATTTGCCCTTGTTAACCTAAACAGACTAAATAATTGCAGGCAATGCAGAATATTGAGGAGTATATGGCTTTTAAAACTAAAACAGTCTTCTTTCACATAAGACAACTTTGAGCAAGACAATCAATTTGTTTAGGTTTTTTTGTTTTGTTTTTGTTTTTCCTTTTTACTAGTAAGGGTGATAAATTTGTGCCAATTGTCTGTACTTTTTTTGGGGAGCACAGCCTGAAAATCATGGCTCTAAGATACCACCGAGCACAAACTCAAATGCCCATGAGGCCTGGCTGATAACACAAATGAGCAAAGCCAGTAGGCGTGATTCAGCAGGGAGCCAATGCTGTGGTGAGCTGGGGCACCATCTATGTGGAAGGAGGCCACTCTCAGGTGGAAGGTGGTTTTGATTGGTGGAAGGAGAAAAGAGGCATTTCCTGTGACCGCAACTTTTCCAGAGGTAATGACATTTGGTTGGAGAAATAGAAAATAAACATGATTCAGTAGTGAGATAAGATTCTAGACACTCTTGACTCTGGCACTGAAATCTTAGGAAAATTTGGATTTAACATGGTGATACTGATTCAATGGCAAAGGTAACTTTTTTTCCCCCATTTGACTCCATTTAATAAAAAATAAGAAGAAATAAGATAAACCAGTAGACAGCACATAAAAGTATAAGGACTACCTGGAAAGCTGGTACTGAGAAGCTGAAGAAATTAGGCTGAGAAGCTGAAGCCAGAGGGGAAAAGCTGTGGATTTGGGACGTTTGTGTTCTTTGAAGGCATAAGAGGGTGGCTTGAGGTGCAGAGGACCAGCAATGCTAGGAATTCCACATTCTTTACTATAGAGCTCCTTAGAACCCTGCCACAGCAAAGCATCAATGTAACAAAATAAGTCATTTTTTTGTAACAATGAATGATATTGTTACAAAATGACATTTTTTTCCTCAACAGTATCCATCCAGTGGAAAGTGAATCTGGGACGTATGCATTTCAGTCCATGTGTGCGGACAGAACTGAAAAGTTTAACATCACCTGCATCCTGGATGTCCCAGTATACAAATTGTGTCCTTTTGTGGCACATCTAGATCTATTCCTGGATATTCCTCTGGTTTGAAAACTTGGTTTCCATTAGGGTGTGTCATCTTCCTGCTGCATTCTCATGAGTACCAATGCACTACGGCTCTATTATACAATGCTCCTTCCCAGGACCAACCTACAAATTTAGTTTAAAAGCCTCAGCCACATCTTCCTTCCTTGGTTGGTGGATTTCATCTCACCCTTCTAATGAATCTCCTTAGGGTCCTTGATTTTCTCCTGTAGGAGATACTCTGGAGTTCCTCTTATTCCTTCTCTGTGAAGTGGGACTTGACAGTGGTTCCAGACTGCATTTTTATGAGAATGTCTCCTTTAAGCCACAGGAGATTACTTTTTCCCTCCAAATGCTAATTCTGCCCATAAAAACCCTAAGCTTCCCTCCCTTCATGCTGTCAGAAGCCCCTGTCTCTGTAATCCACTGGTCACTTTCAGATGTCAGGCTTCACCCTGCCTGGTTCGTAGTAGGGGTTCCATAGTGACATGCTGACTCAATCTCTGGGGTTGACTGACCCAAAGAATGCAAATTGGAGAAAGAGACTGACTTCTGAGGGGAGTCTTCTCAAACTGGACATATCCCCAGAGAGAGGCATGTTTGGTCTGCTAAAGAGAAGGGCAATGCTTTCTTCTGACCTGGAAGCCAGGGTCGAAGTGAACCTCTACAACCTCACACAAAAAGTCTTCTCCACATCCTCTCATCTGCTACAACTTTAGCTCACGTTCTTATTCAGAAAGCAGACTTTGAGGACAGCAGCTCAAGGTCCAGAAAGAATACTGATCTGTGTGGCAGATCGTAAGAAGAGAATTCTGTTGTAGGCAAAGGATTTCACTTCTCTACACCTCAATTTCTTTCTTCATAGAGTGGTGGGTTCTCACTAGATGATTACAAGTGTCTTTCAGCACTAAGATTCTAGTCATCTATGTCAGGTGATAGGGAGCCATAGAAGGTTCTTGAGCCACATAAATTTTGTGAAGACGTATGGGTGAGATTAGATTTTTCCACTAAACACAGTTTTTAGTAGATCAAACCATTATTGCTCTTCCACATCTTCCCATCGTAGTCCCTTCTTTTCTACAGTTTCTACCCTTGAAGAAAAAGCAGATCAATAAGCACCAAAGGGAAGAAACAGGATGGTCACACAAAATGGGAAAACTTGATTTGCTATATCAGTATCTTCTATTCCTCCAGACAGATCTGACATATATCAGAAGGTTACTTAGTGAGAGCAGAAAAAGATGAGGAAAATGTAGTATTAGATAAACTGAATTGTTGAAAAATCCAGATAAGAAATTATGATGCCTCTGTTTCAGGATAATTACTATACTGCTAATGGGACCCAGAAATCTGTTGAATCCTTTGATTTTTAGCTCTGTGTATTCATCCTCATGCTAGGGACGGCCTTCCATCCCATCTGGAGAGGACGTACTGACTTCCAAAAGCTCCTTTCTTTTGGATAGTGCTTAAGTAGGCACTGCCAATGTTTGCTCTGTGATTCTCCTTTTGTGTCGTTCTTTCCTGACTGAATCTTTATTAGCTGATATTTTATTTTTCAGATATTTTTGTTTATTCAAACAGGACCCAGTCCAGTCTTGTTGACTTGTGAATCACTTGTTCTTTCTGGAGTGACTTTACACATCTCTGCTTTGCTCCAAAGTTGATATGACTTCTGATTTCTCAATGGAAAATCTTATTTCCCCCTTTTCCTAGTGCATGGGAAGTGAAAACCTCACTGAATTCCCACAACTAACAAGAAACTTACAGAGACTTTCATTTTTATTCTTGGCTTGACTTGTACACAATCTCACATGAAGAAATTAGGATGTATTTCAACATTATGTTCTAGTTCCATAAAGCTTTGTGGGATTTTATTAGAATCATATTCTATTAGACTCTCTTTTCTCAGTTGTGGCAACAATTCTTTACATTAATAATTAGCTCCCCACACCTTACTGCACTCCATATTACTTATTCAATGTGCTACCCAACTGTTTACTCTATGAGGGCATGCATTTTTTTCTTTTAATTTTATCCCCAGATCCATGGGGCATCAAAGTCACTGTGTCATGATGTTGAAAGCAGTCTTTATATATGATGTAGCTCCAATCCCACTCCTCCCCACTGCCCTTCCTCCTACTTCCCATCCTACCTCTTGGTAAATTGGCATGTAATTTTGCCCAGAAGTATGTGTATAGCAACATGCCCTTCTTTGAAAATATTATTTTACTTTAAAAGATACCATTTT
This sequence comes from Neomonachus schauinslandi, assembly GCF_002201575.2. Taxonomy (NCBI): domain Eukaryota; kingdom Metazoa; phylum Chordata; class Mammalia; order Carnivora; family Phocidae; genus Neomonachus; species Neomonachus schauinslandi. The sequence continues at coordinate 155,589,540 of NC_058406.1, forward strand.
ACACTTACGTATTTAATAAGAATTGCTTGAATGTTTGATGAAAGAAATGTCATAGCTTGCCTAAGGAATTGTTTCAAATTTTTAACACCCAACACTCTCTATATCTTCTTTAAATCTAAATTGACCTTTATCTAGATCTTTATTCCAACACAGTATTGACTTGCCATCAGCACCGCACAGTTTCTCTTTGGCAGAAGTCATAAGCTTTCCTGAATTTACCCAGATGATGGTTTGCTATTTTTGTAAGAGAACACTGCCATTTTGCCAAAAGTCTTCTGTCTTGCAGGAACTGGCTGGCAGTGCTGTTTTCTTGGGCTGCAAATAGGGCAACAGCTGTCCCTTCCATACCAGACTGTGGATATGAGGTTGCCAGAGAGGCATTGTTCTAGAAACTGAGACACCATGATAATCAGCTCAGCCATCCAGGTGAACTTAAGTATCTTTATCTTTTAGAATAACAGAAAAATTAGGATCAAGAATTAGTATTGTTTAATTTTGAATAACTTTTGTTAGGCTTTTGAAGTCCACTGGTTTGAATTCTAGTTAGTACCATGCACAATGGCAATGTTGTGTAGGGTAAAAAAACAAAAAATAAAAAACTCTGGGTTCAAAATGAGGATTTGGTCCTTGGGATTTGGTCCTTATCTGCCTTGCTGGGAAATAAGTTCTAATTTCCTTTTTGAGAACTTGGTTTTACTATGTATGAAATGAGGCTATTGTACAAGATAATATTTAATTTTTTTTATTCTAAAATTAGATGTGAACATGTATCTCTAGTTTTAGAAAAGGACAATGTTTTAAGGGAGTGGTCTGTTTGTTTTCTGTGTGCTTTAAAATTTTCAGAGTAAGTGTTTACTAAGCCAGTAAATCTACTTTATACATTTTCAGATCTAATTTACTGGATGAAAGGATCAAATATTATTAGAGGAGTTTTCAATCATATTTTACCTTGCCATTCACTCCGAGTTTTTCATTGTATCTAGACAGCAGTTGTAAGCTCAATGTGGGGAATCTTCTTCGAGCCAAGGCCCCTGTCTCCTTGAACTGGTGCTTCCATGTTCTTTCTTTCTGTCTCTCTGTCTCTGTCTCTGTTTCTCTCTCACCCCTAACTTCACTATCTGTTCTGTAATTAGCAATTTGGAAGAATGAATCTTTATGGTCCTAATCAACACACTTTATTATACAATTTGCTTCTTTAGAAGGTCATTTGAGGTTTTCTAGTAGTACACAGTTGTGAATTCCATGTGGAATTAACAAAAATTAAGTGTATGTTTTTCACAAATGAATTCCTCATTTTCCTTTGAGACGACAAAGGTCTCAACTAGGCTTCCTTGCCTTGCTTACAGTGTTTCTGCCTAAAAAACAGTGCCTTTCCCAAGCCACTCCTACATCCCCAAGTTTAAGAGTCAAGATCATAGTCTCTCTCTGGCACCGATGATTGTTCTTTCTAGTTATATGAGTTTTGTTTTAGCACAAAACAGCATAAATCATTTATTTGTTCTGCATGAGAGAGGAAAGGAGAAAGTAGAGTTAAAAAAAATGATTTTCAAAAACCCATGAGATGTGGTTTTTCATGAGATTATATAAGATTTTTGCTTACTCAAGCCAAAGGAATATGGAAAATAATAATTAGCCCATAGTAAAATTACTTGAGGGCTTTTTGAAGAGTTAAACTGTGGTATTATTTATAGACAAAAAAGGTAATATTTTCTGTGTTTTCTCGCCTCAATTTGTCTTGTTGCTTTTACACATTACATGTTATAATGTAATCTATGAGATAGAAACAATACCAGGAGTCCTAATTAAATTAAAAGTAATTACCAGTTGTACAGATAGGGCTTTCAATTGAGCAGCAGGAAGTTGATATTTTGTCATCCCCAGTTTATCTCCATGCACTGAGCACGATTCTTTGTACCAGTTATTAATGGCATTTTCTCAACGGCCATGAAGAGTGTGGGAAATAAGGAATGAGGAAGAGAACAAAGGAAGCGAGGAATTAGAGGAGGGCTGGAGGGAGACAGAGATAGAGAGGAATCTTGCTGTGGCTGTTCTTCCACTAGGATCCAGGGAAATTTCTCATGCATTGAGGGACCTACAGCTGTCCTTCCCTCACCTATGAAAGAAATATTTGCCCAGCCCATATTCATAGCATATCCTAATTTTTCTTGACCACAAACAGAATTTTAAAAAGAGAACCTCAAACATTCCGTACTCAAGGTCTGGTTTATGATGTGACAGATTTTCCATTTTCAGAAAGAAAAAAATAGTTCCAGCTCCCAACAGGAATTTAATTCGAGAGAGGGAGGGAAATGGCAATATATAAAGATTTCTTACTGTCCAATTTCTTATTCTGCTTTTCAACTGGGTATCTTTTAACAATTGGAAGCAATACCATTCTCCCACCAGGAAACACAGTGCGGGCTTTTAAAGAGCATTTACAGGGTGATGTCCGTTTGATTGACCGTTATCTTGCTGGCATGCTGCTGCTACAAATATGAGCAATTATTGGGAAAGCAGTCAAATTAAATTTTCATAACTATAAAACTGCATTTTACCTTAGGGGCACAGCTTCCTTCCTATTTCTACAATCTATTTTCTATGCTTTATATTAAATCTAAACAAATGAATGCTTACCAACATTAATATTTTAACATAGTATGCCAGTCTGTGCCCTCTCTCCAACAACTTTTTCATCTGTCTAGGACTGTTCTATAAGAGAGTTAACTTTTTTAGTATAATATGGCTCATTTTTGGATTGGCTATTCTTAATGGATTCTTTCCTATCCACCAAAAATATACCTTGGCTAATTCTTGCCTTTAATAATCAACATGTGGTTGATCTAAATTTAAAATTTAATTGATTTTTTTAAAAAATCGATTTAAATTTAAAAATCAACACATGGTTTATACGAAATCAAATTTACTTTTCTTAGATCATCCTTCTCAAGGTATTAAGGCTGGTTACCTCAACAGGTCCATCCAACATAAGGCTGACAGATGTTTTAAATGGCAGTTGGGAGACTGTGTTCCCTTCCCATACTCATGGCTGACATCGTTAAATGATGATAGCACAGTTCATCATTGAGACCAGATATTGGCTTTTGGCAGTGATCTGAGCTGACACCAAAGGTGAGCCTTATTTTGCTATCCCTACTGTAAATGGTTTTATCTTTGTGCTCTTGCTGTCCTGCCTGGCATCTTCCCATATCTCTCCATCTTAAGCCATACCTGGGGACCCAGCCTCACCAGATCTTGCTCTCACCTGAATCACTTAACCTGTTTCTCCCAGTTTGATCTGTTCTTCAGATCTAGCTCAAATCCTATCTCTCATGGAAGAGTTTTCTTTTCTTTGATGATCATGTCCTTTTGCTAGAGTGATCTTATGTTTCGGTTACTTTGGATAACACCAGATTTGCATATTGTCTTTGCCTTTTGTCTGGCTAGTGTCTGGCTAGTGTCACTTTTTCCTCTCAAAAGTGTTTCATTTCAAACAATATATCACATGATCTCCTTAGTCATAGCCTTATACTTAGCTTTTAATAATCTCCCATTTTGTATGGATCTAATTATTTTGGAATTAACATTCCCCACTAGATGAACTACTTTTCTGTCCTCTGTCTAGAATTAGGCTAGCCACGAAGAACATACCTCATAAGTCACTGATGTCAGAATACTGGTAAAATCTCAGTCCACGGTCAGAAAGCATTTCTCAGATATGCTTGAGGAACTCTAATTATGAGGGGCTTCCTGGGCTCTACCCAGATGTATGGGCTTGTTCTTGGTTCTTGATCTGTAGTTTGTATCTGTAGTTCGTTTATGTAGATCTGTAGTTGTGCCCTCCTAGGGGTGATGTCTTTGGCAGCAACTTCTCTTGTCAAGTTATAGGAGTTTCTGATGGATGGTAAAGTCACTTGTATTGGCCAACCCTGACAACCCAGAAACTCATGTCATCCCTGATCACCTTTATTACTGCAAATATATCACCTCTCTACATACCCCATTGTTTACTTACCTTTCAAACTAGCTCTAGAATACATATATTATTTAATGCACATGGAGATTCTTTTGGCCAAAGTGAAAGTTAATCTGTGTTAATGCTCAAATGATATTGTGTACTTTAATTTTGTAGAATTTCATAATATTAGAGAAGGAAAAAAGTACATCCCTAGAGATATAATTTAGACTGGCCTCTCATTTACAGAGGTTAAGAGTTTCAAAATTCTGTATTTGAGTATGTATCATCCGTATATAAAATTAGGCAGATCAAAATTAGAATATTTCCCAGTTCTTGCTTGATTTCTGAAAAATGAAACTTTGATTTGAGAAAAGGAAAAACAGTTCCAGGAAACATCCAGGGGGAAAGGATAAAGATAGAAGAAAACATCCTAGGAAGAAGTGATAGGTTCTCAAGAATCTGGCTATATAGAGCTGCTGAATGTGACGGGGCATTTATAGCCTAGCTCACTAACTTTATTCATCATCAATAAATATTAATAGTCTGTATGAAAAGTTGAAGATTTACTCATAACTGTGACCTTGACCTTGTTGCAATATTACCTTGTTTGGCAGGACTATTATCATCCTTACTTCAGCTTCTGCTCTGTTTTTAAAAGGCAAGAAAAAGGAGGGAAGAGGGGCGCCTGGGGGGCTCAGTCCGTTGAGTCTGACTCTTGATCTCAGCTCAGGCCTTGAGTTCAAGCCTTACACTGGGCTCCATGCTGGGTGTGGAGCTACTTCAAAAAAAGAAAAGAAAAAGGAAGGGAGAGGAGTAAAACCTTAAACTCTTTATTATCAATAAAAATTATGTGAAATGTTGTTTGGAATATAGAATGGCAAGGAATTAAATAAAGATCATTTAACTACTCAATCTCAGGCATTGTGTCCCAATCCATGCAATATACCACTTTCATATAGTTGAAAAGTGAGGGAGGATAAAATATTTATCTGGGAGCTACATGATTTTTTATATTAAAGACTACCTGTGCAAAAGAATGATGCAAAAAATTTTGGCTTTCCTAGAAATTATTCACTCTTTTTCACTCATTCCATCTTAACATTAGCTTTGTGATGATTTTCTCAATTTTTTTCTATATCAAAACTTCATATCAAAACACTGTCCAGGGCGCCTGGGTGGCTCAGTTGGTTAAGCGACTGCCTTCGGCTCAGGTCATGATCCTGGAGTCCCTGGATCGAGTCCCGCATCGGGCTCCCTGCTCGGCGGGAAGTCTGCTTCTCCCTCTGACCTTCCCCCCTCTCATGTGCTCTCTCTCATTCTCTCTCTCTCAAATAAATAAATAAAATCTTTAAAAAAAAAAAAAAACAAAACACTGTCCAAAGTGAATGTCACCCTGTTCACCAAGGGAAGGACTTTTTGAAATATCTGCTAATCTTCCTAATCTTAAACATTTATACAGACTGAAATGTCTTTAGTAAGTGAGAAGAAACAAAAGAAAGAATTGTAAGAAATGATTCATACCTTCCCAATGGTAAAATTTGAGCAGTTATGGACTGAACATCTGTGTTTCTCAAGGGAATTGGTCCTACAATTTCAGGCAGTGAATGACATTTTTGAATCCTTTCCAATGGCTGCCCACCTTTCTTGGCCACATAGAACTGGGCTAGGCAAATAATCAACAGCATTTTTTATCTCTCTCTGCTGAGCATTACACTAGGTATTTTGGGGAAGGATGCCAGCTGTATACATGGTGCATTGATATGGTTGCATACTCTATTCTCGCTCTCCCAACTTATTCTCAAAGGTCTTCTTTCTCAGGAGAACAGCTGGATGAGCTTCCTCTTCCTTCAGCAGAGTGATGCCAAATATTGGTTTCTGAAACTGGCCCCCTGATACATGTCTTTGTTTCCTGAGAGACCCAGGCTTCAACCGCTTAGGAAAGACCACAATACACCTCGTTGCTTCATTTATTGAATTGCCAATTGATGCTCAGGATTTTCCAGTATGATTACCAACAAAAACAACCATGAGAAGTGCTCCTTTTAGCATCATTTTCTTTTCTTTCTTTCTTTTTTTCTTTTAGATTTATTTATTTATTTTAGAGAGAGGGCATACAGGGAGGAGGGGAAGAGGGAGAAGGAGAGAGAGGCTCTCAAGCAGATTCCCCACCGAGCACAGAGCCTGACATGGGGCTTGATCCCAGGACCCTGAGATCATGACCTGAGCTGAAATCAAGAGTCGGACACTGAACTGACTGAGTTACCCAGGTGCCCCAGTGTCATTTTCTTAATTAGACCTCTAGAAAAACATTATTGAATCCTGATTCAGGAGGTACATTAAGCTGTACAATTAAGATGGTCCATGTTTACTTAAAATGATTCAGTGATTAATCTTAAAGTTTCTCCTTTATTTAGTTGTTCATTTATTTATTCATTTAATCTGTCATTTATTCAACAAGTATGTGGATATTTATTAGTTGGCAAGTTTTGTGTTAATTGCTGGGGTACAAGCAGTGAAACGACAATTAGGTTACCTGGCCCAATGAAATTTAAATATAGGATGGGGGGGTCTATGTTACACAGTGACTTTTGACTTTTAATTACAACATTATAAGGTTCTTTCAATTCGTTAAGCATGTATGAGATGTCCACTTTATGAAATCACAGATAGTGCTAGATAGAGCATTGAATGCTGTGAAAGAAATTCACTATGGTTCTTGCCTCCCAGGAGATCACAGTGTGGCCTCAGATTCAAGCATATTTAAAATTACTCTTAAAACTAGGTAGACATTATAGTAATAAATAAAGTGATATGTGAGTTAGGGGAAAGAGAGAGCAAGGGTGAGAAAAATGCGCTGGAGTGGAAGAGAGAGAAATTAAAATAGCATGCATTGAAGATAAATATGGAAGGGAATGGGGAGAAATGGCAAGTCCTTCCTGACAGGTACAAACAGACAAACAAACCAGCCACCTACATGTTAAGGTAAGCAAGTAAGGTCATTATCTAAGAACAGTAAGAAAAATTGCTGTAGGTAGATAGTTCAATCCAGAAATGTAAGTAAAGTCTACGCTAGGAAGGACTTTAAGTGACAGGTTGAGCAGGTGGGCCATTGTGGCACATGAAAAAGAGACTCACTGACGCCTTTCCGGGAAAGGAGCGACACTGGTTTCATCAGCTTCACAAAATAATGTCTGCGGCAATACCTATGATGTACTGGAAAGGAAAGACCCTGGATATCACTGAGAGAAACACTACAGTTTTTTGGGTGAGAGAGAACGAGGACTCCATCTAGGGCAGAGGAAGTGAAAACTGAAAGGAGAGAGCCTACAGAAAGTGAATTGAGGCAAAACCTAGAGCTTTCTGACCAGATGGTGATGGTCGCGGTGGATCTTTATTGCTTATGAGTAAACTAAGGCAGAACCTCAAAGGGGCTTCTTCCAATACCTATATTCTGCTGCTGGGCCACAGGTTGGATTTTGCAAGTAATAAGTTTTTGATGTCCTTCTATGGATTTTGCAAGTAGTAAGTTTTTGATTCCCTTCTAAGAGAGCTGTTTCAATAATTAAGTGGCAGAGCCAACGTCACAATTTTAATGAATTGATGCCCAAGTAGAAAAGAGAAATTTGAATCAGTGAGTAAAGTCAATTCAATCTGTCAATTAGAGGATTAAAAATTGGCTCCCCAAATTAGATTTCTTCAAAAACAGATTTCTTCTTCATTGCTTAGTCAGAGCCAAATGGATGTCTCTTTGATGCAAGGAAATATTACAAAAGTATCTTCTTATTTTAATCATAAAAATAACAGCTATTTATTGAGCACTTCGTATGTGCTAGGGACTGCTTATAGAGGAGTTTCCATGCACAATGAGAATGCAGGTCAGATGGATCACATAGCAATTGGTATTTACAAAACAGCAGCAGCTTCCTTTTCTGTTAAAAATTATAAATATGAAAAAGGTAGAGTCCTGATATCTAATTTCTATAATTTTTTTTTGGTCCATGATTTGTTTGGATGCTCATCATGCAGAAATCCTAATGCTGAAACAGAGAATGAAATAAAATATTCTGCAATTTCTAGTTGGCTACCTGGCTCTTCTGAGCCCTTAGCTTCAAGGATTTTTCAAAATATATTTTTCTGCACCACAGCTCAGAGTTGCTAAATCCAGAAATTGAAACATTCTGAGAACCAAATCATTTCAGGGTAAATCAAAGCTCTTGGAACATTGCCCTAGGATTTTGAAGATAGTGCTTAATGGTGAAAAATGTTCACTATTTTAAAGGAAATTCCAATTATGGAAGGCTGCCCCATTCACACTCCCGACGAGGCAGGGTGTCTGACCCAGGGTGTCTTGGTTTGTCCTTCCCTCCTGTGAAGAACCAGGACCCTGTGGGTGAAGGTGAAGGCCTGGTGCCTGGCAGTTCTATCAGCATGTCTACTCTCTCAGTTAACCTTTTTGAGGAAATCTGAGGCTGATGTCTGTTTCCAACTCTACCTTAAAACCTACAACTAGGTCCCTTCCTTTATTCCCTTCTGACCAGAGTTTCTTTTCTGACTATTATTTTAATGCCAGCAACTGTGATGGCTCAAACCTTCTCCAATATCTTGTCTGTGTTTGTGCTCTGTAAGACTGGTGATGGAACCAGAAGATGGAGAGAGAAAGAGTGAGCATAGCTACGCAAGCCTTAAGACCAGGAGGCATTTTAATATAGTGGTAAGAGCATGAGTTATGGAGTTAGACAGCAATGTGCAGTTACTGATTGTGTAACTTGAGGCAAGTTACTTAATGCTTTTGTATCTCAGCTTTCTCATCTGTGAAATGGGGATAATAAAATTTACATCATAGGGTATTTTGAGGAATTAAATGAGAGAAGCACATAGAACACATTGTTGGTGATAAATACATGGGAACGATGCTATCATTAGTAGTAATACAATAACAATGAAAGAGTAGAATAAAATAAAGATGAAGCAGGGTGAGGGGGAGCCGGGGCAAAGGCCATCAACGGCAATGCTCGACAATTCAGAAGATGCTCTTACACCTCTCTTTAAAGTGATGGAGGAACTTGATCATCTCGATTTCACAGGGCTTTTGCCTCTCATAAGTAGATATGCAAGGTTGAGTGAAACCATGTCAACCTGAAATATCCTCTTTCTCCTTTCCCCTCATTTTTCAGAGGCTTTCTGAGTTACCCTTCCTAAGATGCTGTCACTACCGATCTCTTCTAAGAGAGATTTTTTTCTATTGAATTAAGGCAATAAATTACATACCATCCAGTATATTCTCTCATTGCTTCCTGGAGGTGTAACTTCTAAATAAGACCGATTTCCTTGAGTAAAAGAAACTTACTTCATACTTCTTATAGATCCCCAAAAGGACCTTGCACAGCTGAGCCTGCCCAGAAGCCCTAAACCGATACTATAATGGGATATAAAGAGTAATAGCCTTAAGTTTCTTATGCCACAGAAAACCCATTCAATGGGGGGCATTTCCTTCCTCAATAGATAGTAAATTTTCTCTCAGAGATAGAATAAATATTTACTTTTTCCTTGTTACTTTTCTACATTGTGGTCTCCCTTTCCTACCCATGCACAAAAATTCATAGATTCTTGACTTAGATGGACTCTTAAAGATTACTTAGTTTTCACAACTGAACCACGAGCACCCTGAAAGCCCAGGGGTTAATAACCAAGTGAGATGTAATGCCCAAGACTCAGGACTTCCCTCCTGCCAGGTTCTTCTCATGGCTCTTCATCCTTCTCACTGAAAGATGATCTTCCAGCTGATCATCTACATATACTCTGCCTTGTTATCTTCTCTTATTTTTCCCCCATCCAAATCATTCAAGAAATTTACATTTCACAGAGATGAAATGTATGTTTAAGCAGGGATTTCTAATTGGGCTTAAATAAAGTTTGCTAGTGTTTTGTGGAGTATTTTGCAGCAAGGCTTTGTGTTTCTTTGTGAAATTGATTTTATTTTACATTTCTAAATTTGAGAGGGACACACTCACACATATGTGCCTGCCTTTGCATCTATTCATATATGCAAACATACACACACTTCCCAAATCTCTTCTTCTCTCGGATAAGTAACACTCTCATCTTTGTTCTCTATGGCTGTTTGTCCCAGTATATAGAAAGGCATCTCAGAAAGCAATCAGTACAAATATTGTCGTTTAGGTCAGAGTATATAATGTAAGGAGTGGGGGAGGTGAGCGGTTGGTGAAACCCAAGAAAAAACACATACAAATGAAAGGGGAAACTTAAGCAAATAATTCTCACAATCCCCATTTTTTTTTTAGTTTTTATTTTAATTCCAGTCAGTTAACATATAGTGTTATGTTAGGTTCAGGTGTACAATATAGTGATTCAACACTTCCATACCTCACCCCGTGCTCATCACAGCAAATGCCCTCCTTAATCCCCATCACCTATTTTACCCATCCCCCCATCCACCTCCCCTCTGGTAATCATTGGTTTGTTCTCTATAGTTAAGAGTCTGTTTCTTGGTTTCCTTCTCTTTCTCTGTTTTTCCCCCTTTCCTTGCTTGTTTTGTTTCTTAAATTCCACATATCAGTGAAATCATATGGTATTTGTCTTTCTCTGACTGACTTATTTCACTTAGCATTATATTCTCTAGCTCCATCTGTATTGGTGCAAAGGGCAAGATTTCATTCTTTTTATGGCTAAGTAATACTCCATTATATATATACATATATATGTATATATATATATGGTGTACACATGTATAAAGCATGTATACATGTGTATATATACATGTAACACCTTCTTTATCCATTCATCTATTGATGGACACTTAGGCTGCTTTCATATCTTGACTATTATAAATAATGCTGCAATAAACATAGGAGTGCATGTATCCCTTTGATTAAGTGTTTTTGTATTCTTTGGGTAAATACCCAGAAATGTGATTGCCGGATCATAGGGTAGTTCTATTTTTAACTTTTTGAGGAACCTCCGTACTGTTTTCCACAGTAGCTTCACCAGTTTGCATCTCACCAACAGTGCAAGAGGGTTCCCCTTTCTCCACATCCTCATCAACATCTGTTGTTTCTTGTGTTGTTGATTTTAGCCGTTCTGACGGGTGTGAGGTGATACCTCATTGTGGTTTTGATTTGTGTTTCCCTGATGATAAGTGATGATGAGCATCTTTTCATGTGTTTGTTGGAGAAATGTCTGTTTTTGTGTTCTGCCCATTTGGATTATTTGTTTTGGGGTGTTGAGTTTCCTAACTTCTTTATATACTTTGTCACAATCCCTATTCTTAACTTGATTATCCTAATATCATCTCTTCTATCTTTCCTATCTAATATTGTCTTCTTCCTCCACATTTCCTATCTTGTATTAGTTGTCTATTGTTATGTAACAAATTTAAACAAATTTAAAATAACAAGCATTTATTATCACACACAGTTTCTGATGATCAGCAATCTGAGAGAGGCTTAGCCTCATACTTCCGGCTCCAGGGGTCTCATGAGGTTGCAGTTAAGTGGTCAGTGGGGCTGCAGCAATCCAAAAGCTTGACTGGAGTTGGAGGATCTCCTTGAAACTCACTCATGTGGCTGTTGGCCTGGGGCTTCAGCTCTTCACCATGTGGGCTCCTCTATAAGGCTGTTCATAACATGGCTTTCCTCAGAGCAAGTGATGAGAGAAAGAGAGAGAGAGAGTTAGTATACAAAGAAGATGGAAACCACAGTGTCATTTATAACCCAATATCAGAAATGACAAACCATTACTTCTGCTTCATTCTATTAATTACATGGACCAAACCTGGTACAGCTTGAGAGGGATGTGTATATAGTACCAGCAGGCAGGGATCATTGGCGATCGTCTTGGAGGTTGGCTACCACATCTTCCTGCCCCCATAACTTTCTTCCTCCTTATTTTGAAACCTCTTTTTCCCGAATGGATTTTTAGTTGCGAAGTGGTAACAATGTTGCTTCGTTCCTATTTGTTATGTAGATAGATAGATAGATAGAGAGAGAGAGAGATATAGATACATACATATGTGTAAGATATATTTTTAGAATATATGTAAATACATCTACACACATATAGTATCAGATTTTAATGCTTGACAAATATTTTCATTTGGAAAATGTAAATCATTTGTGTCTTCAAAAAAATGTGATGGACACTAGTTTCATAGTGTTTTTCCTTGACAGTAGAGGGTGCTGTTGGTGTGTGTGGACCTAAGTTGAACTCGGAAGGTAGAGATATGATGGGGCTGGTCAAGTTCTCAATTTGAAAAATAGCCAGATGATTTTCTATCTGATTGGTTTCCAAAAGTCTATATTTTACTTCTTAGAAATGAATTTTATTTTTCTTTAGACAATAAATAGGCAACATTGGGCTTTCCATAAGTGCTTCTGCTAATTCCAATGGTTTTTTGTAGTTGTTCTCAATACATGTTTTTTTGGCCCTAGTAACAGCAGAGAGCAGAATAAGACACTGGAAAGTTATGTTGATATGGATTGTATGATGATCATGAGGGAGGATACTGTCTCTTACTCAATTTGGCTCCTTCATTAGGATTGGGAGTTTTAAGTTCATTTTTTGCATATTGGCATTTTGCGGGAGTATTGACCTCAGACACTGAGTTGGTAAGGATGGGATATTTTCTCCTCCATTAGAATGGGGTGAGTGGTATGTGTGGGCACTTGAGGGGACTGTTATTTCTGTCCTGACTCTTCACTTTCTTTAAGAAAGTATTCTCATCAGTGGTACAGGCCTTTTTGGGGTTATGCAAGTGTTTTAGAGACATAGCTATTTGAATAAATTCCCAGTATTTGCAACAATATCCTAGTAAGACTATTGTGTACTGGGGCATGGTAATTTCTAGGAAAAAAAAATCTGGCTTCATCTCTTCAGTATGAAAAATATTGTTCTTCTCTATCATATTTCACAGAATCCCATTTGGTTACCACTCATTCTGTTGCAAAGTAGTGCAAAGAGCATTAGTTTTTAGAGTTAAAAAAAAACCAGTTTCAAATAATACTTTACCACCTCCTGGCTGGGCATAGTCTTGTGCCTCAGTTTGTCCCTCTGAGAAATGAGAAGTAATAATTCTAGGGTTATTACATTCTGTGTTAAGAATTCTGCAAAAAAAATAAAAAGAATTCTGCCTATATTCTTTCATTTAATTTTTATAGCAAGCTTTTACAGGTATACATATATTTTCTCTACTTTTAAAAATAAGGAAATAAAATTGAGACACAAAGAGTTTAAGTAACCTGTTCAAGATTATACAGCTGATAAGTGGCAGAGTTTAGATACAAACCCAAATGCATGCAACATTAAAGTCATCCTCTCTGCTTATTATTAATCTGTAATAATACCAATGTTACTAGCTTAAGAATTACACATGAAAATGAACATCTATTAACCAGCAGAGAGTCTTGTACTGTTTACACTGAATAAATGTTAGTTCCCTTCACTTTTCTTATTTGGAGCAATTTAGCTCACAGATGAAAGTAAGAACATCTGTTAAGGATGATGACCTCTACTAAAAGAGGCTCTGTCTTACTTTTGCATAATGATATCATGATTGTTTTCTTGGGAAACAAATTATAAATGTCCACAAAACTGACGAAGGAAAAAACTGGTTACCCCTGGATTCTTCCTGAAGCTTGAAAATCTATATAAAAGTGCACATTAAAGAGAGTTCTTCCTCTTGTAAGTAGTACCTATTTTAATCATAACCCTTGGAAGAAAATTTAAATGTAAAAAGGTGAAAATTAAAAGAACTATAAATAACAACAAATGACTACCTTGTAAATACAAAGCCACATTCACTCCCAGGGCTGTTATGTCTACAAACTATTTGAACAACAGTTAATAAGCACATTCCCAATGAAAGAAAAAGCTAACTGATGTTTCATCTGAGTGCACCCTTTGTTGAGCATGTTTGGAAATGTCGAGCTTGGAGATAGGGATTTCTGTGCTTTTTGCATTAAGGTGTGTGTATGTGCCCACCAAAGAAAATGAAGAGTTTTTCAGGTTTCCCAAATATTCCTTTGCTAATATTCATCTTGTAAAAACATAATAATGTGCTCTGCCAGGATTAGCTGAAAAATCATGTACCTTTCTTGATGGTTTTCCTTTTTTCTGTGTTCTCATGCTGAGATAACCCACTTGTGGTTCTCAGGCTGGTATTACCTTGATTCATGGGTTGTTCATGAGGCTTGTCTTTTGGTATCAAAAGATACCAAAAGGGTATCTTTTGGTATCTTTTTGGGCTGGACCAGGGACAGCAGAGTCTGACTCTCTGCAAGCAGAGACTGGAGAGTTGCTGTCCTACCTGAATTAATCCTGTCCTCTACATTCTTTACTACAAACTGGGGACACCGTAAAGCTAATATTTAGGCTTGGTTTTCAGAAAATGGACCCCATATTTTTTGGGCCACAGAAAAGTCAATCCCAAATACTATGGTCTACTTCTTTTTTCATCTTTAAATTCCAATTATTCCCTTGAACTTCTCTCTCTTTTTCTTTTCCTTTATTATATTTTAGGGCAAATATCATTATTCAAGATCATATTATTTTATATGAAAATAAATTTATGTTTTTGAATGGTCTGGCACATGAACAAGTTATTGAAATGACTAAAGCTAGCATAAAAAGGATGAAATAAATATTTTGTAATTGTTTGGTTTTTGGCTTAACTGGTTTCAAGTTCCAGCTCCATTAGTTACTGTGTTTGATTATGGGTAAAGTATCTAGCTTTTCTGTGTCTTATTCTTGATCTATAAAATGGGAAAAGATAGTGGTTATTTGATGGAATTGTTTTTGAAAATTTAATGAGATGGTCTTTAAAATGTTTAGTATGGAGTCTAATAGAGTTAAATTTTATGGCATATGCCCCTTGACTATTTGAATTCATAAGGACAAGGAAAATCATCTGTATTACAATTATAATTAGCTGTGCAAAAGCAACTTATTTCCTCTAGCATACCAATATAGGTGTGGGAAGGAACATCCACCTCTTATAATAACATAACGGTTCTTGAACATTTGTATCTTAGTCCAGGTCTTAGTTAGTATGGAACCAAGGCAACAGGTTTTTAAAAGATACACATTATCTAAATAAAGTCCTCTAATCACCTACCTTTACTTTATGGATGAGGAAACCAAGACTCATAGCAGGGGGCTTGCCCATGATCAAATAGTTAATAGTAGAACAAGAATTTAAAATCAGTGCCTGAGTTCGCTACCAAGATGCCTTGCCAACTCATCCGAAAAGCTAAAAAACAGTCTAGGATTGCACCACTGGGCTGCTTGAAATATAGAACTGTAGTCTTTATTTCTAATAAATATTAAATAAATATTTTAAAGCATACATACTGTTTTTAAGAACTTTTAACCAATTCATATGTCCCAAGGAAGAGCTTTTGAAAATGTTTGAGCCCATGGAGACTTGCATGTCTTTATTTTGACCATTGCTTTAGTAAGAATATAGCTGAATTTCTTCTTTAAGCTTTTTTCTTATATTTTTATGTTCGTGTTAATTACACCATGTACAAAGGAGTTTCACATATGTTTACAAAACAAACCCTTACTATACTTTTGAATTACAAAGTCTGCCACTAAATTACTGTTTCATATGTTTGTGTTTCAATTATTAACTGTGGCGGCATATAACTAAAGCTGAAAACATGTCATTTCTATGATAATAAGTGAACGCAATTAGCAGCATATCTATTCCACACACAAAATATATTCATTTGCATTCTGTCTCCTTGTATTATTTAACTGTATTTAGGCCAAGTCATGTCATTTCTCTGTTACCTTTTTTCAATCTAAAAGAACTCTGTCTTATTTTGTAAGTGCTTTTACAATGTCTAAATAAACGGAATTGGGTGAAGTGATGACTACAGACATATACCTCACTCATTCAGTTGGTTACTTTCTGAATTTTTTAAAGCTCCAAATTCTTCAGACTTGTGGTGCTTATTTTTAAACCTATGAGATATGGGCATAGTATAGCTTTGCAAATAAATTATATCATTTTATAAGTCTCTTTTCCTGAGTGATGAGTCAAATCTCTTTATTACTTGCCAGCAATCAGCAAGTGGGGAAGTAGCTATATTTGTCTGTGCTGCATTCACATTATATTAACTAGAACTGTTGGGGTGATAAGTAATAGAAACTCAACTCAAATAGTATAAGCAACAATATGAATTAGTATAGGGGATTTGGGATTTCACATAGAACCCAAACATAAAATGCAACTAAGCCTAAGGAGCCACCTGACGCCAGAACCCAAAACCCATCTAATCTGGGTTGTCCCTCTGTTCTCTGAGTGTCCCCTTCATTCTCTTCTCTGTACTCTGCCTTCTTCTGCTTTGATCAGCCAGTCAGCTGTGGCCATGGGGTGGAGTCACCTTGTACCATCACGGTAGCTCCTTCTGTAATCTTGTGGGTTGATGGTACATTTGTGATCATGAAGAGAAATTCCTAGGAAGAAGAATTCTGGGAAGGCATTCCAACTCACCGCTCCCACACATGCACAAACAAGCATACACAAATTAACAGTATATTTAAATGACCAAGAAGTATTTCCAGTAACATTGCTGGCTTAATGTTAGTCACATTGTCAGATTACATGAAAATCAAACATGCTATAGTGAAAGGAGAAAGCAGAATGGTTCACTAAATGCAGTGAATAATAATATAACAATAATAAAGAATAATAATAGAATTAAAATAAAAAAACAATAATAAAATAACAATAGCTGCTATTATTGAGCTATTACCTTTGAGCACTATGCTAGAAGCTTTAAATTAATCAAATTTAATTTTCACCACAATGCTATAAAGTGGAAAATATTACTATTTCCATATAATATTATGATGATGCTGAGCTCCAATACTAACATTATTATTACATGATGAAACAGAGGTTTAGAGAAGGCAAAAGCCATCTCAAAATTGCTCAGCCATGAAGTGGCTAAGTTTGTATTCACTTTGTAGGCTCTGAGGCTGCAAAGCCCATGCTTTTAACCATGAAGCAGTTTATAATTGCATTTGATTTTTACATTGTGTCCTCTGTTCAGGATCTCAAGGTCAAGTCCTAAAAACTAAATTCCCTTTTGTCATTTTGATGGATTGAGATAAAATGGGAGGTTATAAGATTCTGCTAATCACAAGGGAATTGTAATTGTAGTAGAAATTATCTCAAATGGTTCTTGAACATTTGCAGAATAGTCCAGGTCTTTGTTGGGTTTTATCTGCCATATATATACATATGTATTTATATAAATTTTTATAATTTATATAAATGTAAATTTATATAATTTATAATATAAATTTATATAATTTATAATATAAATTTATATAAATATAAATATTTATAAATATAATATAATAAATATTATAATAATATAATTATATATATATATAATTATAATATAAATATAAAATATACAAATATAATATAAAATTTATATATAAATATTTATATATAAATATATATATAGTCCAGTGGGGGAAAATGTCTTTTATTAGTAAGTAATCATAAATGCTATGAATAAAAATAAGGATGCAAAGAAAAGGAACATGAATATAATGAGGAAGAAATTTGTTCAAATATTTTTGAGGAAGATCGTTCCTGGCAGAAGGGACAGCAAATATAAAGGCCCTCAAACAGTAAGACAGAAAAATTCTCAGGGTATTGATATTTTATCCAGAAATCTTGATGAACTTTCTTATTTATTTTAAATATTTAAGTAGAGTTTCTTTTGCATTTCTACACAGATAATTATGCCATTTATAGATGATGAAAGATTATCACTTCATTATCAATGTGTATGTCATTTATTTCTTTTTCCTAATTTATGGATTGAATAAAAACTCCAATTTTAATGTTAAGGAAAATGAAAGAAGTAAACCTATTTTCTTTGATTTTTATAAGAATATAGCTATTTAAAATATCTGTAGTAAAAACACTTTGTGAGGTTAAGGATGTTCTTTTTTTCTATCCTTTCATTGTTATAAGAGCTTTTTTTAATGGTAATAAGTAGTAAATTTTTCTGCAGAACTTTTAATGAAAAACAGCAGTCACTTACAACACTACTTCCTAACTTTGATTCCTATCTCAAGATGTAACCAGTTGTAACTATCTTCACTCTTCCTTTAGGATTTCCTCCATATTTCTGAATAACATTCTAATATGACTATTTCTGGATTTTTTTTAGTTTCAGATATTATTTTAGACCTACTGCCAATGGAGTTCAGGATTTTACTCCATTTATACTTTCTCTACCCTTTTGTCTTATGATATTTATATCAAATCTTTAGTTAACACACTACTCAGTGTTATTTTATATAAATACATATATCTGACAGCTGAGTCATATAGAATGCTATGTCTGCATTTCTTTTTTGTTGTTGTTTTTGTTTAACTCTGTTCCTTTCCCCCATTGTTTGCAAGGAGCACATCCTCCAATAATTTTCCCCAAAAGGATGCCTGTGGCAGGCTGCATATTTTAGATCTTTATAATCTGTAAAAGTTTTTATTTCTGCTCTCATACTTGATTAGGAATCTGGATAGAATTAGAATTCTAGAACAGAAATATATTTCCTCAGAATTGTGAAGATGTGTGCTATTAAAATGCTTGATGCCATTTTTTTTAGTCAATACTTTATGGTTTTTTTTCCCACTAGAAACTATTTTAAAGGTTTTTTTCCTACTAGAGGCTTATGAGAATGTGGCTCAAAGTCTTTAGTTCTAGGAAATCTTTCTCGCTATTCTTTGATAATTTTCTCCCTCTTGTTTTTGTGTTCTCTTTTTCTTAAGACTCTTAAGACTCATCCTTCAGAGACTCTTTTAGAAATCTTTTCTTTGTTATTTTTTCATCTCTTTGGGTTTTCATCTTACTTCCTAAGGAGATTTTTCCAATTTTACCTTCCAACTCTTCTATTAACATTTTCATTTCTGATATCACTTTGTTTTTTTTCAATTTTGAAGATCTCTTTCAGGGTCTCTGAGTTTTTTGTTTGTTTGTTTTGAGACTTCCTATTCTTTTTTTTTTTTTTTGATGTGTAAATTTTTTTAAATTTTTTATTCTTATGTTAATCCCCATACATTACATCATTAGTTTTGGATGAAGTGTTCCATGATTCATTGTTTGTATTCTTGTTTCAGAAATACACTATTATCTGTTTTCTTTGTGACTCTTAAATTATTTCTCTCTAAGTCCTCTTCTGCTTCTTTTCCCTTTGTTTCCTCCACTTTTTTTAGTCCATATGTATTTGTTTTTGTCTCTTTCTCAAATGTCCGGTGACCCACAAATGTCTGTTTTTGTTAAAATGTAAAGCACAAAGGAGCTGACCAGCAATGAGGATATTGGGTAGCGAGTTTCTTATGAAGTCATGAGGCAGTTATTATAGGTCTTTGGAAACCATAATGCTCCACCTGAGGAGTGTAAGCATGGCTGTTGGGCCAGGGCCAAAGTGGGAGAAGGCTCGTGTTTTCATGCATCAAGATGTAAACATTCACTTAGCCCTTTGTTCTCATGATGGCTCCCTCTGGTTTAAGAGAGTACATCTTCGAACATCTGCCTGAAACTGGGTGGATAGTAATGCTGTTCTGTGCAGTGATGAGGGTAGTTAGGGCTCTAATTGCTTCAACTACAAAATTCCAATCTGCCTGTTAATCCCACCTACATGTTTTGGAAACATAGTGTACCTCTAAGTCCTGAATTGGCTTATTTCTTGGTTCCCCACAAGGATATTCCTCCATAAACACAGACTTAGTTTCTAAGACAGGTTGAGTCTGTTTCCCAGCTTCAGACATTTTGTTGTCATCTCTCATCACATGTCCCAGTCCTTTGTCTCGTGGACTTCTCCCTTCTGATATCTTCATTAACATGTTTAAGTGGGGTTTCATGAAGGAGCTAAGTGCACAAAAGCAAGGATAGTTTTTAAGTGTCAGGGCAGTACTGAAAGGGCAAAGTTGCCAACTTTTAAATGAATTTGTACTAGTCAAATTGTGAAAAAATTGAATGTAAAATAATACTAAATGTAATTATTAAAATTATTATTATGGTTAATTGGAACAAGTTGAGTTTCCACAGGAAAAGTCATGGATCCTTAATGGTACTCATACAAGAGAGAATATAAAGTGGAAAAAAATAGATAATTATAATTCAAGTAAGGATAAATATAATAGCTTATGTTTTATTTTTTACTGATTTTAATAATTATAGGGTTTATATATGGATATGTTGTGTCTAAAGTATAAATATATAGTTATTCATATTTAGATGAGCAAAAATTAAAAAGTTAATACATGGGACTTTGAGTCAGCCAAGTAGTTTTAGAACAAGTGGAAAAAAAGATGAATAAAAATGATGGACTATAAATGCGTAGTTTAGAAAGGCTTCTACAAAAATATAATAAATCAGAGTGGGAACTATACAGAGAGATTGATATTGACATATGGAATGGAGGGAGGTGACTTTTTGATCAATACTTTTCCTATATGCTCCTCTAGTATCAGTCCAGATTAGAAGTTTATTGATTCAAGATCCTTACTTTGCTAAAATGATGTAAAACACTATGCTTGGGAATTAACCTTATAATATATCAAGTATTTAGATTCTTTAATTATAAGCTTCCAATTGATAAAAGAAGGTAGGCATTTTACTAAGCATAACAAAAAAGAAAGCAAAGACTTTCCCTAGGTATGCCATGTGTGTTGCAGTGTTGCACGATCATGAAAAAATGTCTACATTTATATAATGTGAACTTTAGAGCTATCGAGTAGAAAATTAAAAGAATTAGATAAGAAGAGCTGAGTATGTGATTATATCATCCTTTTCCTTTTTGTTTTTATGACTTATTCTTATTTTGATGTAAGTTGTTCTTAATTGAGAAATTCTCATTTTTGTTGTTGGTATTTTTGTTCTTTTGCCTGAGGAAATGGATGATAGGGAGAACAGGGAAGTCCTGTCCCTGAGGGTACAACTTCTGTGTTATTTTGTAGCGTGATAATTTGGGACATCTGCAAGTTTAGCTTACTGTGTTACATTATGTGTCTAAAAGTCATGAAATTAGGTGTTCCCTTGAAGTTTGAGATGGTGCCTGTTCCTGTGGCTACGTAACATCCAGTAATGAATGCAGGTTT
This sequence comes from Neomonachus schauinslandi, assembly GCF_002201575.2. NCBI lineage: Eukaryota > Metazoa > Chordata > Mammalia > Carnivora > Phocidae > Neomonachus > Neomonachus schauinslandi. Next base: position 155,610,644 of record NC_058406.1, read on the forward strand.
GAAAATATCATGAATTTATCTAGTCCAAGGACACATCTGATGTTTGAGTTTTCTCTGTAACATCCCTACCAAGTACCTAACCATCAAGCTCTGAAGGTTAATAACGGTGTTACCAATTCTCTTTGATTTCCTGCCCTCTCTTAGCATCTACCCATTGTTTCTAGTTGTATCTGTTGCATATTCAAAACAAACCGAATGTGTCCTATTCTGCCTAGAATGCTTTTTTCCAAACTTTACAAGACACAATCGTACAGATATTTTGAAACTAAAGTCAAATTTTATTTCTTCTATGAATATTCTACAGGTGTTCCTTTATTATTATAAATAATTTTAGAAATTCCTTCTCCAGGAAAAAAATAATTGCTCTTTTCCTGGTTGTACAGGGAATTGTCTTAAGCATCAGTATAAAAGTTAACACATTAGGTGTGATTAGTTGTGTAAGTATTTACTTCTCTGCTAAAAACCAAAATTTTAAACTACTTAAGATGTATTTAAGAGTCTCTTGAATAAACAGCAAGTGTAAAAAAATTTTTTGAAATTAATTTGAAAAGAATTCCGTTTATGGCCATTTTTAGGGTGATGGGCTTCTCAGAGAAAAATACTATAAAACAAACAAGATTCCATATTCTTGCTATGAAGAAATCTTCAGAATTTTAAAATTTATATGTAATTATCCATCAGCTCCCAAGGAGAAGACCAAGTTACCACTAGCTGAAATAAATGTCTATTCTTAGCAACTCCAAACCAACATCTCTATCCAATGTAAGAACACATCCACAGGAGTAATGGGACTTACATTTCTAAATCGACTTTGTGATAAGCTGTTGGAGGGCTTTGGGAATCCTTCCAGTGTTAGGGCCATACTTATACTGATTACAGGACCAATCAAGCTAGAAGGCAAATCTATGTCAGGCGCCCCTTCTTAAGGAAGAGATATTCCTGTTGATAAGTAGTTGCCTGTTCCTAAACCTGTTTTGCTATATAATTAAACCATTATTGCTATAGGTAACATGGATTTTGTTGTAGTTAAGAGCTTGGGTCTTGGGGCTAAAGACACACTATTTCAGATCTTTGATCTGCAGGAATGGCTGAAGAACCGTAGACAAGTTAAATCCTGTTCCCTTTCCTTATCTGAAAAAATGGAAATGAAAATATTTATTTCTGACTTATGTTCTCTAAATTATAAAGCATATTTGAAGCATTTGCTAAATGCCTAGCAACTTGTAAAGGCTCAAAACTGTCAGTCATCATCATCATCATCATTATCAACAAACTCAGTGATTTATTAGGTGCATATAAAACAATAAACATAATTACAAATTAGTTTTAATACATATCAGATGAAAACTAAATAAATATTTGGGATGCATAAGGACCAGGAGCAAATTTCTCCTTGCCATTTTTTTCTCCCTCCATTCATCAGTCAAGAATATGGAATAAAGTGAGAAAATAACAAAGCTTTAAAAAATAGCTTTATAAATTCCTCCTGGTGCATGTGTCCATCTTTATATGCGGTTTCCTCTAGACTGCAAGGACCTTTAGGCCAGGGACTGAATTTAACCTACTGTTTAATATGGGCATTAATTTATTCAGTTCTTAAAACTTCACTCTTGAATAAGCTGCCTCGGAGCTAAGGAGATCAGGCATCCCATTTTTTGAGGGATTATTTTATTTTTTAGTACATTCAATGGTGGCCTGTGAAATTCTAGGAGTATGGCAATTTCTCCCCCAACTTATTTTTTTCATATTACAAATATGCTTACTCTAGTGTAGTGGGATTGGCATTCCCAGGTTCAGGCAGTGGATCTGCAGTCAATACTTCTTCAGCATTATTTAAGCACAACTCTGCCCAGACACTCTGAATTTACAAGTTCTGGAATTAGTGAATGAATGAGTATTAAGCATTTACTTTGGACCAGGCCTAGAGCTAGACATTTGCAAATATATTATTTCAGTTAATCTTCAAACAGCCCCAAGGATGCATATTATAATCCCCATTTTACAGATGAGGAAACGGGCTCAAAGAGGTTAAGTGATTTACCTAAGGATATTCTAGGTGGAGGGGGCGATATGTTCAGAGACAAATTTGGGATTGTTGGAGCATGGGGTGTTGGGATGAGAGCAAACTCTAGGCAACTGAGCAAAATAGGACCTGGAAAGCCAGGCCAGGACAGTAATAAGGTCCATACTAAAGGATTTGGCTTTTATCCTGGAGATCAGTGGTCCTCAAACTTAAGATTCATGGATAGCATCTGCGATGGCTGTTTAAAAAATGAAAATTATTACCCTCATTCCCCACTCTGAAGGCGGGGTCTGAAATCTGTATTTTCATAAACTGGCCAGGTTATCCTGTTGATTTGCTGTCCATACTTCAAGAACACTGTTGTAGGCAATGGGAGCTTTTAAAAATATTTTTTTGCAGGTGAATTTCATTATTCTTGGATAATGAAGAGGATGAGCCACAGGGATACTAAATTAGAGACAATGAATTGTTTAGAACCCTGATTCTCAAGCTTGTCTGCATATAGGAATCACCTGAGAAGCTTTGAAAACTACTTATGCTTGGATCCTACCTGCAGAGACTGGGAGTTTATTAGTCTAGGGTGTGCCCTGGGCATTAGGATTTTTTTTTAAAGTTCCCAAGATAACTTTTAAATGCAGCAATTTTTGAAAACCACTCTTTTAGGAGACTATTACAAGTCCACTTGGGAAACAGCGAAGCCCCGATTTAATGCGGGGTTGGCAGCACCGCTGATAGTGCATTAGCATTTCTGGATAGATCAGAAAGAGGGAGTTCTTTCTTCACAGAACTCACGGTAGCCTTGTGCCATGATCCTGGGCCTGACTTCGGTACCTGCCTCCCCTGCTGTTGAGTACCCATATGGTACATTACCCAACCCAGCAACACTGGAGATATTAGGAGGTCACAGGGATGTGCATAAAGTTAGGAGGATAGATGTGGTTTCAGCCTTACCCCTGATGTCTACTATGAGTCCCCACTTTGGTCCTCTTTTCTGGTCATGCCCTAGGAGGGCAGTTGACCTGCAATGTTGTGTTGAGAATTATTTTGAAGGCCAGGAGTCAGTGGAAAAAATGACCTTAGTCAAGTAAAACTTTCTGCCGGGGAAACCGGAGGGGGTTAAAGGAAACCCCCAAATCAAGCACCTGGTATCCCATTGTTAATTACAAAACATTCTCAGCCTAGATTTTACTTTTATGTAATTGAACAAAGCTGAATTCTAAAGGCAAAGGAGAAACTCTGTACCCTGACCCACTAACACATTGCTCAGAGGCAGATTTCTGGTACATGATATTGTTTTGTCGTCGTTGTTGTTGTTTTAAATTGTTCTTTCTCTTGCTATTTCACAGATCTTGCACTTTGCAGGAACTTAGGTGGGAATATTCTGTACGGCTTTCTTTGCATGTTCTTTGTGGGGGGTGTATCCTGTTGTAATAGGAGAAATTACACAGGCTTTCATTCTCAAGACTATTTCCTTTTCATTCTTAAGAAGGCAAATAGTGCCTCCTGATCTGAATGAGGCCTAAAGCACTCTTCCTCCTTTTTCTCCTTCATGTTTGCTACTATTTTTCTCATAAGTGACTTTCTGGAATTTTCTACCTCCAGGATAACCTAAGCTTAGCAGCTGACTTGTGCTATATATGCTTTGTGGGTTACATGTCATGTCTTACAAAAGCTATATAACAAAGAAATGGCAGTAATCACAAAAATTTTTGTGTAGCAGTGTAAGTCTTGAAAAGACTGTGGAGAAATTAGAAAAAAAATTGGTGTCAATATTATCTTGTGTTGGATATTAACATTTCCATTTTACAGATGAAGATTGAGGCTCAGAAAAGAGAAAAGGGATAGAATTAACATGTCATGATTGGCAAGTCTGGTATTCTACTAAGTATTTAATATGTTTATTTTATTTATTCACAAAAGAATTAGGTATTATATTCCCTGTTTTATGGATGAAGACACCGAACATCAGAAAGGTGAACTACTTGTCCAAGGTCAAACACTCAGACCTGGTAAAAATGGCATTCAAATTGCTTTGACTGACCCCAAAGCTCTTGTTGTTTTCATATCTCTTAAAGCTTACAAAATAAATGAGAGGTCAGTGGCCTTGTGACTTGTAGTCCAGGGCTTTTCCTTTGTTACCATCATAAGTTGCTTGTATTCTCTTTCAGGTATCAGAGTAGACTGAGCCTGAATCTATGCAGATCACATTTGAACCCAAGGTTAAGAAAGTGTTTTTGCCTCCACAGCTTTAAAGCATATTCTTTTTTTTTTTTTTTCAAGCCAAGAGCTCCAGAAGTTCCTAGACTCTCCTGAGTGGCTTAGCCTAAGATTTACAATAACAGCAAACATGTATGAAGCCCTACTATGTATCTGGCACTGTTCTAAAGTACTTTACACCTATGAATTCACTTAATTCCCCTTACAACCACTTGGGAAGGTGTTATCTATCAGAAGCCACATTTTACAGAGCGAGAGCTGGAATACAGAGAGGTTGAAGAACCCTCCCAAGGCCCCACAGCCAAAGCCCACGTCCGTGTTCCTGACTGGTTTGCCATGATGCCTCAACGTGTGTCTTAATTCCTCTCTTCTCTCTCCATTCTAACAAAAGCTGCCCAGCAGACTGACCTTCAGATTATAGCTACTCACTACTCACTCTGTTTTCTGACTGGGCTTATCTTACATAAAATCCCTCTCAGGGATTTCTAAAATAATTCTTTTCTTTCTCTTTAAAAGAACAGCCCTGTCGTACGGATCTTGGGGTCATGCTGGCTGGAGGCTTCCATTTTCCATCATCACTTGAATCGCATGTTAGCTTGTATCTGCTTTAGACTTATTTGCTTTCCATGCTTTGGATTTGGTTTTTCAATGACCATGGAATCTAGAATAATTTTCTTCATATTATTTTACATTACTGAGAATGCCTTTAATGGTAGATATTTTAACATTCTATTTTAAAGAAATGACAAGCCCTTTAGCTAATCCGCTTGCAGTTAGATTTATTTGCTGTCTGATCCTCACAAGATCAAGACTTTTTTTTATATTGACAATGGAAAGTATATTAATGTTTCTGGCAATATAGGTACTATATAAACTCAAGAGGTTATGAAGATTATTTTCTGAAATTGAAATTGATTATTCCCTATGAAGGTTGATTACAGCTATTGAGATCATGAAAATAAAATGTCAACTCCTGTATTATTTTAGAGAATAGAATTGCTTTCCTTTTCATGGATAAAATAGCGGTTCCATGCTATAACTTCACAAATGTAGTTGAGTTTTTTTTTTCCTAAATAGTCATTTTCAGAGGGATGATCTATGGCTTGTCAACTTACAGTAAAGCTGATGTAAAAAGTTTGTGATGGCAACCCTAAATGTTTTATCACCTGTCAGAAATTTCAGTGATAATAAAAAGTAACATCCTTTAAATTAATTAGACATGATTAGGACTTCAAGCTCAGAGGCCACTTCATTATGCAAAAATTATAACAGTTAGCTATTTAAATTACCATTAAATTGATTCTTATGTTAATTGATATCTCACTTATAACCCTAGATTTAAATTTATATAAGATCTTTGGAAATAATAATAAGATGAAATAAAATATTATTTTGGAGAAATTCTTATGTGAAAAATGTCCTGAAAAATTGATGGTTATATTTAACCCTCAGTAGAATTTCTATATTAGAATCAATCTAATTTCTCATGAAATGGCATAGCTTATATTCATCTCATGTTTTGTACAGTCCCCATAAACACCAAGAAAAGTTGCATTTGTGATTCAGGAGATAATTTCTTTTTCTCTCCAGTGAGTAGTGTCTTTTCCTGTCCGACACAGGAAACGGTTTAATTTAACCCTTTGAGATGCAGCACGTACTGTGACACATTTGGGGACAGGTGGGTAATGTGGTCAACGTTTGCAGATGGGAAGTGATAAATATTAAAGAGAAAAACTGACACCATGGAGTAGAATAGACTGGGGTATCACCTCACAGGGTTTTAATAAACAGGTGCTGGTAAAGAGCATTTTTGAAGTTAAAATGCCAGTTTCAGGAAACTTGGAATTAATTGTTCGTTAGGGACAAATTGAGATGAATTGGGGCACATCCTCAGTTCAGATACACAAGCTTCTAATGTTTTTTTTTTTTTGTTTCGAGTGACTAGTTTTGAATCTGCAAGATGGCAGATGAATTGAAATATTGTCCTGGTCTATTTTAGAGAGTCAAGTCTCTACTAATTATAATCCCCTAATATTTTTATTTCTAAATTTCTTACTAGATCACAAGTCCCATGAGTGTGGGAAATAGAGTTTATCAATATCAGATGGGCCTAATTCCTGGGGCTAGGTTTTCAATCACATAAGAATTTCCCAAGGAATCTCTAGTTTACTTTATAGGTAGTAGCAATAACTGTATTCAAGTTGTAAGCTGCAATTAGAATATTATAAATTACAAGAAACTGTCTTTGTAGATATAGAATCAGGATTGGGTTATTCAGGAAAAAATGGTTAGAGATGAAAAGGGAAATTTTAGCGTAGGCTAACCTCCCTAATACTATTTGCTTGTCCCTCCTTCACAACTAAGATCTTCACTCATGTTTTAGTAGTTTTTGTTTTGTTTTCTTCACTTGTCACATGTTATCACATCCTGGGGCTGAGCTGAAATACATCTAAGAGTTGAGCAAGGTCAGTGCCCACTAATGCACAATTAGAAACAAGTGCAAGCTGAGAAGAGAAGCCGAGTTGGGGATGGGGCTGGTACAAAAGTTCATGAAGAGGGAATACAATTTTATCCAAAAAGTTCCAGAAGTCATAGTCCAAAGAAGATGCCGAGATGATGTGCTAGCATCATTCCACTCTTCCAGTCTCGGCTTTGTGATGCTTATTCACACTTCATTTCTGCAAACTTCACTTCTGCATTCCTAGTTGGTGCCCTCCCAGACACTCCCAATAGGGGGCGCTAGAGGGATACTGGAAAACTCCAGGAGCAAGAATGGATTTGTTCATTTCTGTGACTCTCTGTTCTTGACCACATCACCATAGCAGCGCTGCTTCACTCCAGTAGCTGCTGTTGATTCATTGTTCTGTTTTCTCAAGACTGACAAAGTCATCTTCATCACACGCTCCAGAGTCACTAACACCAGTTGGTCAGTGCATCTTCCTCCAAAGTCTGCGTTTCAGAGCCGACAGATTCCTCCTCTGAAATCAGAGGCTCTAGCACTGTGTTAACTAATAGGGTAGCCACTAGCTACCTGTGGAAATTAGAAGTAATTAACATTAAATAACATTTTAAAATTCAGTTTTTCTGGCACATTTCAAGGGTACAATAGTCCCATGCAGAGAGCATAAACCATTCCCATCATTGCAGAAAGCTTTCCTGAATGGTAGTGATGGCTAGCACCTCCTGAGCAGTGCTGACTTCTCAAAGGTCCGAGTTTTCATTCTGTGGGGCTTTTCCTCCAAGTGTCTAGATTTTGATAACCTTAACGTCTTCTCTACATTCCTTTTCCTCCATAAAGATGGTAGGTGTTTCCTGTAGTTTCTATCTCCATGATGCCTTATTTCTTTTTCTGCCTTTTCAGTTCTTTAATACCTAGGTAACAATTCTTTATATTAAATTCTGGGCCAACTGCATAATTTGGGGACTAGTGCAAAAAGAAAATGCAGATCTTATTCAAAAAGTGGGTAAAAGTGCCAGTAAAGGTACACAGCAAGATCTTTTTCTTTCTTCTTTGATCTCTCTCTCAACTTGTCATAGTGTTGTTTATTTTCTATTCAGTGTCATTCTAAATAAAAATAAAATAAAAAAAATTTTAAAAATAGTGTGAATTTGACCATTCATCTTTATAGTGTACAATGCCAATTTCAAATATAAATATCAGACCACTTATTCCAATGTGGAATCTCCAACACTGAACAATTTGCATTTTGTGGCTCATTCCTGGAGGGTGTCTTGAGCTGGCCAGAAGGAACAAATGCAAGTGAGACTCAGGAAGCCTGGAGAGTTGGGGAGAGGGTATGTCCAGGCATAGACCCAGCAAAGGGAGGGCTTGCAGGCATGGGGACATGCTCATGGTGGTACGTACTCTAATAGGAGCCCAGGGTCTGCAGTGGCTGGCCTTGATGGCTATTGGCTATCCCCTCTCACTGGCTGCTGAACTGATGTGGCACACCCTGGCCAAAGTCAGCATCTGGGGAAATCAAGCCAGGTGACACCCTTTTTCATGGGCCTGTCACCCAACTCACAGGAGATGGATGGCTCTCAAGGGTCTTAAAACTTCAGCACAAAGGTTTAAAGTTCTTGTAGTTGGTATGTAGATGAGGGTGGGAAAGAGGCTCACAGACAGGGCTGGTCCACCTAGGGAGGCCCCATGAGCTGTGGGACACATGTGCCCAACTTGTACTTTCCTGCCCCCATGCCCAGGACTATGCTGGGGTGAAGGAGCCACTGTCATTGGGCAGGGGTAGGAAAGCGAGGCCAGTGAGGGTCTGGGGCACCAGAGTGAGGAGTGGGAGACTGAAAACTCAGTCAGGAGAGGTAGCAAGAGGAGGCACCATGTGTGTGCTGAGGCTCTAAGCCTTTGGAACATGCTTTATTATCCCATTGTCCGACTTCATTGTCCCACTTATAAAACACACATTCAAAGGTAAAATTATCCAGAATTTCATTGCAACAACTACAGAGTATTAAATTTCAAGTGTGGAACTTGAGTGTGGGCCCCTACATGAGTGCTTGGTCACTTGTCTATGAAGCTGGCTCTGCTTAAAGTAGCTCATGTGGTTTTGTCTCCTGATTGGACCCTGACTGATAAGGATGAGAAGCCAGACATTAGGTTAACTCTGGGGGAGAAGAATAAGGGGCAACAAATTCTGCTCAATGTTTTTCCTCTCCTGGCACTCTGATCTAAACATCTGTCAGTTTTTTGGTGACACGCTGTTACTTGAAGCTTCCTTTTGCTGCTGACATTTCTCAGTGGACTCCAAAGTCCATTGGCTTGAATACCTTATCTTTTCTTTTTCTTTTAAATTTAATGCAGAATGTTAATAAGTTAATTTTCTCTATTACTGCTGTTTTGTCTCCACCCTCCCCTCACCACAACTTCTACCTTCTTCAGATGCCTCTACTTTGCAAAATTATCTTAAGAATAGATAGTGCCCTTTAAAATTGTCCATGCTTTTTCTATCTTTGCCATACCTCAGCCTTTTACTTATGAAGTAGTGTTTTCATAGAGAAAGACCATATTTAACACGGTCTTTTTTTCTGTGTGGGATATTTAAATTCTGAGCCTTTATATACAAATTCCCAAAGTCTCACTCTCCTTGAAACTTTCATAAGGGTTTCAGAATTCCTTAGGTGGTAGATATGCATACTTGTGCTCTCTTTGCTCTGCTATGTTCACTTTGGTGTCATCCAGGAGCAATTTTCAACTTAATGCTGCTGTCTAGCATGGGCACTTGGCATACTCACAATTCTTGTTTGGTTAAGGAGAAGATTGGCTCTCTTTCCTCCTGAATACCCAAATGGAAATGGCCTGGAGTTTCTTTCTACTCTCTACACTTACAGCAGGTCACTGTAGACTGGCTAGGTATAGATTGGACCAGTGCTTCCTGGTCTTTTTCAGTTTTTTGACATTGAGTTCCTTGGGAACAGAACTGTAGGCTCAGTGAAAGTTTAAGTTAGATTGGATTTAATGTATAAACTTGTTGGAATACAAGAGAAAACAGAGAAGATGGAGAATTAGCTTTCTGTTCAAACTCTGGACAACATCTTTGTTCTCAGACAATATATATCTACATTCAGTCAACCATGTACAAATAGATTTTCACATTTGAGGGATTAAATTCCCTAGTACAAATATCTCTTTACTACTCAGCTTCAGTTGGTAGATTCTTAAACAAATAAATACTGAGGAATGTCAGAAGTTTGTAGTTCTGTCATCCCAAGAGAGCTATCCCAGATACAGAGACCATGTGGTAAAACCCAATAGCCAATGGGAATGAGGGGTCCAGTTCCCAGAAAATGCTAGAAAGGGATAAGAAATTTCAAGAAATCGTGCTTGACAACATTTGTAATTTTGTCCTGAGTCATTTTTATATCTACCAACATGCACGAACATGTACATGCCTGGACACCCTAGCCATTTTTCATCCTCTCTCTTCCATGGATATCACCTTCCATTTCCTAGTGAAAAATAAGCTAAGGAGAATGAAAAAATCCCTGTCATTAGATCAAATAAAGGAAAACTTTGAGATCTACCAAGAAGCCCCACCTCATGAGTTGTAAAGCAATGAATTACTCCACTCCAATCCATGAGAGACCAACCTAATCAGTAGATGTAGGGGGCTGGGAAAATGACAGGAGTTTTACATTTGAAGAACTGAACTACTGTAAAGAGACTAACAGAAGCTAAGCAATTGTCCTTTTCACCTGAACATATGCCTAGACTAAGAAGGGAATCTGGAAAAAGGCAGAAGAAGTTCCTACCTGTTTCTTCCCAGAACAGAGCCAAGAAGAGCCAGCCATATTGGAAAGGGCATTTCTGATTAAGATAAGTCATGTAAATATTTACAGGTATCTGTAGAAAATGTTTCTTCTCAGTAGGGAAACAATTTGCTTTACCAAGACAAAATCGGTCAAACGCGTATTTCCAGGATAGACAGCAGGCTCTCAAACAGCACCACAGTTTGCCAAGGTATAAATATAGGAGAGTGTTGCATCTAATTGCGTTGCCCTTATGATGATCATGAGCAAATGCCAAGTAGTACTGAGCAGTTATTCTATGCCTAAGTAGTACTCCTTAAATTCACTGAAAACGAATAATGAGTGGCTTCTCAGTAACAAAATTGGAGGTTAAATTCCATGTGTTTTATATATGTATGTATGTATGTATTTATAACAATAAATAAGTTATAGTTATGTTGTCTCAAATATATGTAACTTAAAGCTTTAATTGAGATGCATTTTGTTTCTATAATCCTTGATACTGCTTTGTTCCTTATTTGAGTTAGACGCATTTTCTAATTATATTATTTCAAAGATTATTCAATGTAAAGTTTGGACAGATGGACTTAATAGTCTCTTGATACGTTTTTCATGCCCATAAATGTGACTAACTCATATTACAGTTTAATTGGTTTTAGTGGAATACGCATCTTGTGAATATAATACAAATACATAATATGCATATAAAATTCATGCATAAACTGCTTATTATTCTAAAGGTAAAAGATTTCAATGCTCTTACATCTTCCATTCAGTAGACACAAATAAACAAGCCGTATCATATGAACCATCTGTTACAACTACAGTATTCTTTAAAATGTATATTTCTTCATCATGCTTAAATACCATCTACCTTTATATTTATCTTTTAGTTCTGGGTAGCACTAGGTTAAATCTTGGAGTGAATTGGATTGGGACCCAGGTTGGATACTGCTTTAAATTGGTTCCTCTGTCTGTGGCATTACCCTTGCAAGATGCTTTTGGGAGAGTTGATTTTTCAATTATACAATTAGAGAGAGAGGCTAAAAATATTTTTGTTTGCTTTTCTTGCTTGTATTTTTTCAGCTTGTTAAACTAGGGTCTGTTTTGTCTAGGTTATTTGAAATCTCATCATCAACCAGAGAAATGTGGTTTGCAAATTAAAATAGTAACATCAGCAATTTCCCCGGAGAGAGACTTGCTTCTACCCTGCCAGAGGCAGTATCACTAAGTAACAAATAGTCAGAGGTTTCTCTCAGCTGCTACTGTGCTTATGAGTGTATGAACACTGGCAGGCAGAGACCTGTCGTCCGTAGATGCTAATACAAACTAATGTGAGCCATAATCATGGCTTTCTTTTGGAGACATGGCATTACTATTATTACTACTAGAATGTTTGCCAAAGGCAAACTCCCTTCCCCTCGCAAAAAAAAACCAAAAAACAAAAAACAAAATCTCCCTGGTTCCTTTGCTGTCTGCTTCATTAAGTGATTGTCCAGATCTCAGCTAAATACAATCCCTCCCTAGACCTAGTCTTGCAGTCCTTACTCCCATCAAAGTGGGAACATTGGCCAAGTAATGACTGTAAAACCACAGCCTTAGAATACAAGCCAATTGTGTTTTTGTTTTGCTTTGTTTTATGTATTCCATTGTGTGCTTTACCTTAAGTGAATCGGAAGACTTGAAAGCTAATGTGTCTTTCACAATCACTTTTTTTGAGCTTTTGGAGAAATATTTACAACTAGGACTGAGGGAAGAGGAATATAAGAAAACTAGTTTGTACATGTGCATGAAATAATATAACAAACCATCAGCATCCTTTGGAAATCCCTGTTTATTATGTATGCACATTATTGCTTGTATTTATGGAATTATCTTTGCTGCTGTTTTCCATTATTTATAAAATAACCACTGGTGGAGCTATATGCCAGGTTGTAATGATGCTAGCTTAGAAGTAAGAATTAACTTCTAATATAAAGTGTGAACAGAAAACTACAGGAACCTGGAGTAAGAAGTGATCTGTTTGGTGAGGTGGGTTCACAGGGGAGGTTAGATTTAAGCCAGATGTTCACACTAATGCCAGGTTGGGAAAATATTCCTGGGAGAGTGAGCAACATGAAAATATCCTGGCCTCATGAGGCAAGCCCCGAAATCTAATCACATATTAGAATGCATGAAATGTAGGGTGTGTAGGAAAGAGTGAAATTTGATTTTTCAAATGACTTCAATGACATATCAGAAGGAAAGGGTAAGCAGTTAGTTTTGTGGCTTTTTCTCTAGCTTCAGAGACATGGGCGGGTTTGAATCCCCCTTGGCAATATTACTCAAGTAATTGTTAGGTGTTTACCTTTACTAGCTTCAAGATGGATGAGAATCTATCTGAGGGGTATGTATCAGAAAAAACACCTGTACATCATTGTCCCGATGCTTATTTAGTAATGAGTGGCCCGTATTGATAAGATGGAGCCATACTAGAGAATGAATGCTAGTTTTGCTCCTTTGAGGGAGCTACATGGCTAGCCAGGTATAAAATCCAAAGAGACCCCAGAGCCCATGTGTTCTTTGACCTCTAATTATCCACACACAATGAGGCTTGTCTCTTGTGAACACAAACAACTCGAGTGTTGAATGACCAAGACATCAGAAACTCGGCCCAGAAGTCAGCAGACCTCTTTTTTTGTTGTTGTTTTTGCTTTGTATGCTGCTCATTTCCAGACTTTCTTAAAGCTTACTAATCGGTGCCAGGTGAAAGCAGTACTTTGTATGTTAGATATCAATCTAACTCACGACCACTGATATTAGGAGAACAGAGTGGGAGTTGCAGATGCTAAGATCTTCACATGCCATTATTATTATCAATATTTTAGTTTCATTGTATAAATATAAAAAATTAAAATTCAAACCACCAGTGTCCACCATCTAGAGACAATTATTAACACATCCTTGATATTAAGATAATGATATCTATCTGTATCTATATTTAATTATATTACATCCCATAAATTTACTCTTTTACATATGACTTTTCTCAGATGTGCCATGAATATTCTACCATATTGCTAAGGATAAATATGCATCCTCATTTTTAATGCCTGTATAGAACTCCTTTGTGTGGCTATTACACTATAATTTAACCAATCCACTATCAGTACAATTGCTAATTTTTCACGATTAATTTTAATAGTTTTTGATACATGTGAAACATTGCTTTTCTGAAAATTCTTATCAATTTCTAATTTCACAAGTAGGTCTGAGACAGCATACCTACCCATGTTCCCACCAATGGTGCATTTACATTTAAAAAAAACTCTTGCCAGCTTAATAGATGGAAAATATTTCTTTGTTGATGTTTGTATTTTCTAATATTCTTTTTTATTAAATGGAAAATTATAAAGAAGGTATCATTCAAAATCCTGCCATATAGAGATAACCATGTTAAAATCTTAGTGCTAAAAAAAAATAAAATCTTGGTGCTTAGCCTTCTGAACACTTCCAATGCATACATGCATATGATTTTTTAAATAAACGGGCTATACAATATGTGCTATTTTCACCAACAATATATTTCATACAATTTTTAAATGACAAAATGATATTCTATTGTATGTACTTCACAATTTCCCTATTGTTGAATATTTATGTTGTTTCTTATCTGTTTGCTGTTATATAATAATGCTGTGATGAACATCCTTATATAGAGTGTTGCTCACTTGTCCAATTATTTCCTTAATATGCTCCTCTAAAAATGGAATTGTTGGGTAAAAGAGCATATATATATAGTCAAATTGTCTCTTATAAATACCAATTCCTGCCTTTATCAGCAGTGTATATAAATACCCATTTTCCCACTATCTGGCCAACACTGGATATAATAATATTTTAAATCTCTTCCACTAAGATAGATGAAAGATATTTTAAATTATATATCTTAGATTCAGTGAGATAGTCTTTAATATTTACTATTATTATTTAATATTTATTGCCTATTACCATTTCTTCATTTGTAAGTTGCTCTCTGATGTCCTTTGTCCATTTTTCTAGTAGATTGTTCATCTTTCTTTCACTGAGGAATTCTTTACATATTAGAAGATAGTAACACCTTGTCTGCTACATGATTGTTATTTGACTTTTAGTTTTGATTATGGTGATTTTACTAAGCTGATTTTTAAATATATATGCAGAAAAATCTACAAATCTTTTCTGATATCCTTTCTGCTATGGGATTTTTCTGCCACTCTAAAATTATATAATTATTTTTAAATGTTTTCTTATAATCTAGAAGTCAGTCATTATTCATTTAGTGGTTTTTCTCCCCTGAATTTTCCTAATACCATTTTGACATTCTTACCTTCTACATCAATTTGAAGTATTATTTTTTCATACATTAATTATCATACATCTATATATCTATTCTCTTAATAGTGCTTAAAAATAAATATTAATAATAGACAGGGCATGTCCTTATAATATTTAGCTTTTCACATTAATTTTGAAATACTTTTGCTCCATTCCAATTTTAAATCCATTAAGATTTTCAGAGACTGTACATAAAATTTATAGATTTAGTGAGAAGCTTCAGCTCCATAATATTGACCCTTCTCATCTAAAATAAGTAATTCTCTATTTATGTAAAACCTTTTTTATAATTCTCATGAAAAGTTTAGATCTTTTATGAATATATTTTTCACAGTTATTATTAAGTTTATTCTTATATTTTTTACGTATGGCGTTATTATGAATGATTATATATACACACACATACACATAGTATATTTAATCTTGCACTGAAAAATAAAATGCATTTAAAAAGTGCAGAAAAATGTAACTAATATTTTTGATATTTTTAACCACCACTGAAGTCAAGATATAACATTCTCAGTGTTCCAGAAACCCATGCAAATGTTGCATGATCTCACTTTTATGAGGAATATAAAAGAGTGAAACCCATTTTAAAAAAAAGAGTAGAATGGTAGTTACCAGGTGTTGGGGCAGAAGGGTAGAAGTAGGGAGATGTTGGTTAAAGAGTGCAAGCTTTCAGTTATAATAGGAATAAATTCTGGAGCTCTAATATAGAGCATGGTCACTAAATTTAATCATATTGTATTATACACTTGAAATTTGCTAAGAGAGTAGAGTTTGAGTGTTCTCACCACTCACACACACACACACACACACACAAAAGAAAAGGGTAACTGTGTAAGATGATAGGTATATGAATTACCTTGATAATGGTAATTATTTCACAATGTATTTCAAACCATCAAAAATATATACAATTTTTGCAAATATCTTCTCCCATTTAGTAGGTTGCCTTTTAATCTTGCTGATGGTTTCTTTTGCTGTGCAGAAGGCTTTTAGTTTGATGTAGTCCCACTTGTTTATTTTTGCTTTTGTTGCCCTTGCCTGAGGAGAGTAATATTGTATATTAACTATACTTCAATTAAAAAATCAACTGTAGGGGCGCCTGGGTGGCTCAGTCATTAAGCGTCTTCCTTCGGCTCAGGTCATGATCCCAGGGTCGCGGGAAGCCTGCTTCTCCCTCTCCCACTCCCCCTGCTTGTGTTCCCTCTCTTGCTGTGTCTCTCTCTGTCAAATAAATAAGTAAACTCTTAAAAAAAAAAAACACCAAATGTATACATTTTTTTATTTCTCAATAATACTTCAGTAAAGCTGGGAAAATAAAAATAAAAAAGTTATTGTTTTATATATTTTGTCCAGTTCTATAATTATTTAAGGTGGGAGAGTAATTCTGGTCACTGTTACTTGCATTTTGAGCAGAAGTCACAAAATTAGAAATATTTATAAGGAAAAATAAAAATAATTATTATTTACAGATGCTCTGATTACTTAATGAAAAAGCTTAAGAAGAAAATAAATTTAAAAACTTGTATCTAATAAAAGATGTCATTATAGGGGCACCTGGGTGTCTCAGTCGTTGAGCGTCTGCCTTCCACTCAGGTCATAATCCCAGGGTCCTGGGATGGAGCCCCGCATCGGGCTCCCTGCTCAACGGTAAGGTTGCTTCTCCCTCTCCCACTCCCCCGCTTGTGTTCCCTCTCTCGCTGTGTCTCTCTCTGTCAAATAAATAAATAAAATATTAAAAAAAAGATGTCATTATAAAGGCCAATTATGTTAAATTTATAAAACTCAGTTATGAATTATAATTTTGAAAAACTTCATTCACAATACCTGCAAAAATATAGAATCACTACATCTAAATTTAAGAAATATGGAGTAAGAAGTAAAGAGAAAACTATTCAATTTTCCTGAAGAATATTAAGTTAGGGAATATCATGTTTCCAGGTGGCAATATCAATAGAATAAAATAAATTTTCTCTCCAACTACATCTATAAATTTTATTTAGCACTCAAAATAACAGAGCCAAACGATTGCCTTGAGTGACACTAAAATGTCACGTGATAACATTTTATATTCTTTCTGAAAAAAATCTCTTAGAGAGTAGTAATAAAAGAATATTGCTATACTTGATAAACATATATTTCAAAACAACCATCATAATAATGATGAAACACTAAAAGTACCGCCATTAGTATCAGAAAAAAATGGGGAGCCTCTCTATTACGATTATTTATCATTGTTTTCTTACTTTTAATCAATGTTAGTTGGGAAGAACCCTATAGGTTTAAACAGTGGAAAGGAGAAAATAAATAACATAATTTACTGATGACATAAGACAAATTACTGCTTTAAAAAGAAAGAAAATCAACTAAAATATTGAAAAGAGTATTAGCTAAAGTATGAAGGTAACTAATTACACAAGTTTAGATAAAAAACATAATGGCTATTTCAGTTTAACAACAAAACTAAACTGTATTACTTAGAGATGTACACATAAATGATAGAATAAATAAGGGCAAGAGGATGATTATCACATGGTCAAGTTGCTGATCATTTCAGGGAGGAAAAAGAAGGTGATGATTGGGGAGGAACACATAAATGGGTTTCTGAAACACTGAGAATGTTGTATCTTGACCTCAGTGGTGGTTAAACAAGTATATACTTCATTAATATTGGTTATGTTTTTCTGCACTTTTTTTCCCTATTAATAGAATATATTGTGGAGTATGAATGTAATTTTTTTCTTTTTTTTTATTATGTTATGTTAATCACCATACATTATTACATCATTAGTTTTTGATGTAGTGTTCCATGATTCATTGTTTGCGTGTAACACCCAGTGGTCCATGCAGTACGTGCCCTGATTAATACCCACCACCAGGCTAACGCATCCCCCCACCCCCTTTTCTGCACTTTTTAAATGCATGTTTTATTTTTCAATGTGTATGTGTGTATATATATATATATATATATATATATATATATATAAAATCATTCATAATAACACCATACATTAAAAAACATAAGAATAAACTTAACAATAAGTGTGAAAAATATATTCATAAAAGATCTAAAATTTCATGAGAATTATAAAAAAAAGTGTTGCATAAATGGAGAATTATTTATTTTAGATGAGAAGGGTCAATATTATGGAGCTGAAGCTTCTTACTAAATCTATGAATTTTATGTACAGTCTCTGAAAATCTTAATGGATTTAAAATTGGAATAGAGCAAAAGTATTTGAAAATTAAATCTACATATAAATAGATTAACGGTAAAAGAATGGGGAAAGATATATCATGCAGATACTAAACAACGGAAAGCTGGAAAGGCTATATTTATATCAGGTGAAGTAGATTTTAGAACAAGGAATATTGGGCGCCTGGGTGGCTCAGTCGTTGAGCGTCTGCCTTTGGCTCAGGTCTTGATCCCAGGGTCCTGGGATCGAGCCCCACATCGGGCTCCCTGCTCGGCGGGATGCCTGCTTCTCCCTCTCCCACTCCCCCTGCTTGTGTTCCTGCTCTCCCTATCTCTCTCTCTCTGTCAAATAAATAAATAAAATCTTTAAAAAAAAAAAGAACAAGGAATATTACTTGGAATAAAGAGGGACTTTTAATAATGATAAAGGAGTAAAATCATTAAGCAGACAAAACAGTTTTAAATGAATGCACACCTAGTAAGAGCTTCAAAATACATGAAACAAAACCCAAAAGAACTGAAAAGAGAGCTCAGCAAATACAGAGATGTTATTGGAGATTTCAACAGTTTTTTCTCAATAATTGATGGCACATGAGTTTGGAATACCAGTAAGTATATAGAAGACATGAAGATTCTCAACTAATTTGCCTAATTGGTAGTTATAGAACATTCCACCCAATAACAATGGGATATACATTTCTTTAAAGTTCACAGAACATTCATTAAAGATAGACCATATTCTGGGACATAAAATGAATCTCAATGAATTTAAAAGGATTGAAATCATACAAGTATGTTCTTTGAACACAACAGAATTAAGAAATTGATAACAGAAAGCTATCTGAATTATCCTCACATAACTGGAAATTGAATACCTCACTTCTACATAAACTATAGATCACCAAAGTAATCAAAAGGATCATTAGAAAATATTTTCAACTGAAATAAAATAAAAACATAACATACCAAATTTTTTGGGATGAAGCTAAGGCAGTGGTTGTAGGGAAATTTATAGCATTAATTATTTCTATTAAAAAAGAAGAAAGGTCTCAAGTCAATGATCTAAGTTTCTTCTTCTAATAAACTAGAAAAAGAAAAGCTAATTCGACTCAAGGCAGAATGAAACTATATAAATAAGAGCTAAGATCAGTAAAATTGGAAATAGAAAAACAATAGAGAAAAATCACTGAAATCAAAAGCTATCTCTTTGAAAAGATAAATAAAAATAATGAAAACTACAGATAGTAAAAGAATAATAATGGATTATTATGAACAACTTAATATCGATAAACTTGACAACTTGGGTGAAATGGACACATACCCTGAAATACAGAAGCCACTAAATCTCACTAAAGAAGAAATAGATAACCAGAATAGCTCAATATCTTTTAAAGAAATTTAATTTATACTTAAAAACCCTCCTCAAAAGAAAACTCCAGGCCCATGTAGCTTTACTGGTAAATTCTAACATTCAAGGAAGAAATAATAGCAATTCTGCACAAACTCTTACAGAAATAAAAGAGAAAGGAACACTTATCAACTCATTTTATGAAGTCACTATTACTCTGGTAACCAAATCAGACAAATATATTACAAGAAAGAAAACTTTAGAACAACATCTTCTCATAAATGAATTCAGCAATATTAAAAAGGATGATACATAATATATTTTAAAAAGATAATGTATTGTGACCAAGTAGGATTTATCCTAGAAATGCAAGGTTGTTTCTACATTAAAAAATCAATGTAGTTTCTCATATCAAAAGAATAAAGGGGAAAAATCATATGGATCATCTCCATACTACAGGAAAAGCATTTAACAAAATTCAATACCCATTAGTGATAAAACTCTCAGAGCAAATTATTCTCAGGAAAAGAAGGGCACTTCCTCAAAGTTGTGAAATACATCTACGGAACAATCTACAGCTTATATTATATGCAATGGCGAACAAATGAGTGCTTTTGCATAAAATCATTAACATGGCAAGGGCATCCACTCTCACCACTCTGTTCAACATTGTATTGGAGGTCCTACCCAGAGCAATAAGGGGGAAAAAAAGTACACAGATTGGAATGGAAGACATAAAAATATCTTTAATCATAGTTATGTCTGTATAGAAAAATTCTAATATTCTAAAACAAATCTATTAGAAGTAATAAATGAGTTCAGCCGTTTCAAGATATAAGGTTAATATAGAAACATCAATCGTGCAACTTTAAATTAGCAATGGATAATTAGAAATACCTAGAGATCAACTTAACAAAATATGTACAAGACCTGTACATTGAAAACTACAAACCATCACCAAAAGAAATTAAAAGAGACATATGAATGGAGAGAGATGTCTTTGTTTATGGTTCAAATCTATAGTTGTCAATTTTCCCCAAGTTGATCAACAGGTTTAATATAATCATATTCAAAATCCCAATAGTTCTCTTGTTTTAGAAATTGGAAAATTGATTTTAAACTTTTTATGGAAATGCAAAGTACCTAGAATAGCTGAAACAAATTTGAAAATACGAACCAAGATGGATACATACGACCTGATTTCAAAACTTACTGTGAAACTACAGTGTCACAAAAGTTAACAGATAAACGGGACAGAATAGTTAGTTCAAGAAAAAAAAAAAAAAGACCAACAAATATATGGTTAAATTTATCTTTGACAAAGGTGCCTAGGTATTTCAATGGGGACAGGATCATCTTTTCAACACATTATGCTGGAGCAATAGAATATTTGCATGCAAAACTCTTATCTCACACTATACACAAAAATTAACTCAGAATGAATTGTAAACCTAAATGTAACATGTAAAATTATGAAACTTCCAGATGAAAATAGGGGGAAAAAAGCTTTGTGACTTGAGTTAGGCAAATATTTCTTACACCTAACCCACATAAGCACAAACAGAAAAATTAAAAAAAAAAAGATTAATTAAATTTCAAAATTAAATCTTTTGTCCTTCAGAAAACACTGTTAGGAAATAAAAAGGTAAATCATAGATTGGAAGAAAACTTTGCAAAACATATAAATGATAAAGGGCTTGTAGATAGATTATATAAGAACTTTTTCAACTTAAGAAAACATAAAAAATGGAGAAAAGATTTGAAACAAAGGCTTTACCATAGAAGATATATAAATGTCAAATACACTCATGAAAAGATGCTTGGCATCACTATTCATTAAGGAAATGCAAATCAGAACTATGAGGAGATACCTGTACAGAGCCTCTTAAATTGCTGAAATTAAAAACATAAACAAAAACAAAACAAAACAAAGAAAACATTACTGAATGTTGCCAAGGATATGGAGCATCTGAGAGAGCAAAATTTTACAGCCACTATAGAAGATAGTTTGGCAGTTTGTTATTAAATTAAAGATATAATTACACATAGTCCACAACCCCACTCTTAGGTATTTACTTAAGAGAAATGAAAATATATGTTCATACAATGATTTATAATAAAATATTTATAGATGCTTTATCAGAGTAGCCCCAAACTGGAAACAATCCAAATGTCCATCAACAAGTTAATGGATAAATAAATTGTGGTATATCTATATAATGAATACAGCAAATAAAAAGGAACTACTAAAAAATTCAACAACATGAATAAACCTCCAAAGCATTATGCTAAATGAAGGAATCCAAATACAAAATACTTTATCCTGTAAGATTCTATTTATGTGAAATTATAAGAAAAGCAAAACTATAGTGACAGAATGTGGATCAGAAGTTGCCAGGGTAAGATGTAGGATGAAGTGATTGATTTCAAAAGGCCACAAGGGAGTATTTTGTGTTGATGGCCTATATCATGATTATGGTCACAGTGACAAAATTGTGTAAGTTTCTCAAGTCTCATTAAATTGTACACTTAAAATTGACAAATTTTATTTTATATAAATAAGGTCAATATAGCTGGTAGATACAAATTTATACATTTTAATTTATACATTTTCTTTTGTTTTCTGGCCTCATTGACTAACACTTTCAGAATTACAGTAAATAACAGTGGTAAAAGAATAATTTTAGGCTTTTTCCCGATTTCATGGCTGGCGTATCTGTTTTTCACCATTAGGTATGATGATGGACTATTGTTTTGGAATAAAACATCCTTACCGTGTGTAGTAAGTATCTTATATTCCTGTTTTAAGAGTTTTCACCATGGAACATCTGCAAGCATCTATCTATATGATCATATGGATTTTTAAATTTCAGTTTTTGGATAGGACGAATTCTATTAATAGATTTTCTAATATTGAATCATCTATGCAATGCTAGTCTAAAATATGCTTGTTTTTTGTGTATTATTTATTACATGTGGTATTTTTGCCTCTATTTCAAAAGTGAGATTAATTCCTTATTTTCTTTTTTGTGCTATCTTTATTAAATTCTGTTTAGGGTTATAGTTAGTTTATAAAATGAATTGGAAAGTTTTCCTTATTATTATATGCTTTGAAATATTTAGTAAGATTGCATAAATTCCTTGGGTATTTTAATATAATGGGCTTTTGAAACTACCTGGGTCATGTGCCTTTTGTGGGTACTTCTCTAGTTCTCCCAGGATTATTGGTTAGTTTTGTTAATTTCTATTTCCTTAAGAAATTATTAGGAATGTTTTTTTAACCAAGATCTTCTGCTTTAGAAAAACAGAGTTAAATAGATTTAAACCTGTTATTCTGTTATAATTTTAAATTACTCCGCACGGTTGTTCTATTGTTTGCGTTTTCTCTTTTATATTAAATTAAGCTTACCAGAGTGCAACTACTTCATTGCTTTTTTTTTCTTTTTCCAAAGAGGCAGCTACTAGATTTGCCATTTTCTGTAATTTCTTCTTATGTTTTAGTTTATTTTGTTGCTCTTTTTCTAATTTCCGGTTTTTAATTCTTAAATTCATTTGTATTCATTGTTTTTATTTTTATAAGACATTTACAATTGTGTCTTAAAAAAAGGCTTTGGTTATATTTTATATGTTTTAATATATAATGCTTTTCTAAAAAAATGCTCTCTTAAAGTGTGTAATTATTGTTTTTGATATCCTCAACAACTGACTGTACTTTAGGCAGTTGGGAGCTAGCAAAGATTTTGAGCAAGGAAATGATATGATCAGATCTATAAAGAAATACTTGACAGCACTGTGGAGAATGGATCACAATAAAGTGACATTTATGATGAGGTTTGAGAGGCTATTGCAAGAGTTTACCTAAGAGACGACTGTGATGTGAGCCAAAGTCACACTGCGGACGGTTGAGGACTTAAAGGAAGAGAAGATGAGAAAGCAGTGAGAGTGACCGCAAACTTAACCAGACAGGCAGGGTCAACTATGTCTGAGGGTACAGCACCGGATAAAATAATCATCAGGTAAACAAGAGCTGAGGGGCTGTGAGATTCAGAAATGGAGCCTTGAAAACTTCCTGGCGCGAAGACCACAGCACAGCCACAATTACCGTTTAACAGGCACCTTTGAGACAACGGACGTGGCCCGAAGGGAGTTTTGAGGGTGTCAGCCCAGCAGAGTTGGTGATTCTAGATTGCAGTCAGCCCCTCTTATCCGTGGTTTTGCTTTGCGCAGTTTTCACTTGCCAAGGTCAGTCACGCAGTCCTCACGTCGATGATCTTCTGACGTAAGGTCGTAAGGTCAGAGGTCAGCGGTAGCCTAACTCTGCGTCACCACGCGTCCGGTATTCATGTCACTTCATCTCCTCAGGGCGGTATTTTATAATCTCACATGGTCCCAAGAAGTAAGGTGAGTACATATAATAAGCTATTTTGAGAGAAGAGAGACCACTTCCACATAACTTTTATTATAGTACATTGCTATAATTGTTCTGTTTTATTTTTGTTGTTGTTAATCTCTTACTATGCCTAATTTATAAATTAAACTTTATCGTAGGTGTGTACATATAGGAAAAAACATAGTATATACATCAGGTTCAGTTCGATCAGTGGTTTCAGGCATCTGCCGGGGGTCTTGGAATGAATCCCCTGTCAATAAGGGGGGACTACTGTATAGAGAAAGAAGAGAGGCGCTATAGGGAAGGAATGAAGTTGCACTGAGGTAGAATTGTTCTGTGAATCATTTGACATGGGCATGTTTGTATTGGTTGAGGAAAGAGTCAGTGATGAGGGAAGTTCTATTTGGAATCAAATAATGACAGGATGCCTTAAATCCCTGAGCTCCTGGTCCATCATCTATAGGCAAATCTCTTTTTCATCTGGACTTTTCCATATTCTCGACTATACACCGCATTTTCTTCATTAAACCATTGTTCTGCCATAGCTGGCCTTCAGGTTTCAAAAATACTACAGGAAAACTTGTGGTGCTATAAATTCTGTAATTTGAAATGGACACATCTCAAAGATTCACCACACATAGTTTTAGACCAATATTTATTTTATAAATATTCATTTCTATTAATTTATCTCTGAGCATGTTACAGAAAACGTGTGCTTCTTCCTTGTATAAATAAAATACTGCTTTCTCTTCTTTGCCTCATTCTTGACCAATGTATTAATTTCTCTACCATTTTATATTTTCTTTAATAGTAGCAACCTATTTAAAATATTTAATTCCTAAAAAAATAGACATCTGTAATGAAAAAATTAAGCAAAACCAGGGCATTAAGATAGTACATGTCCTCCCAGGCTCTGCCCTGCCCAGCATCACCCAGCTCAGGACACACAGGCAGACATTGCTAATACCTTGCTGTATAGCCTTCTAATGCATTTTCAGTGCATATGCAAGCCTAAATGAATTGTTTTTTCCAAATTTGTATTATAATTACATACAAGTTTATAACTTCCTTTTTAAAAATTTAACAACACATCTTGGATTTCATATTTCAGTGTTTATAAGATCTTCCTCTTTTTTATATATTTCCTATAATTTTTCATTATATGGATGTATTATAATATTTTTTTGTGTGGGTTTGTTGTTGTTGTTGTTGTTGTTGTTGTTATAAAAACATTTTCAATCCTTTGAAAGTTTTGCAAAAATTCCTTTAGGGTGAAATTCCACAGTGGAAATGATGGATCAAAGGGTAGGCACAATCCACATTTCAAAAGACATTGTCAAAAGTTTATGTCAATTAATTCCCCAGCAACAGTTTAGGAGGATACTAGTTTTCAGATTAGTTCTAGGTTTATCAGCATTTTTCAGTGTTTAACTTACTTATTCTGAGTCAGAGCCTCTATGAAGAAATAGTGTCAGAAAGACAGAAAGAAAGTCTTGCATGGTATTCTCTCAATCAATAATGTTGTTAGTGCTTTAACTTTTGCAACGAGATTTCATGTGTATTATGCCACTAAATCTTCAAAAGAATTTTTTGAAATACATTTTTTTAGTCTTCACTTGTAGAAGAGAAAGTTTAGGCATGAGAGGATAAATTACTTGTTCAGAATCACACAGATGCTAAGAGGTTCAGTTGGAAATCAAACTCTGAGGTCACACACTGAGGTTTGATAAATGAATATTTAAGTTCAGCTACATTATGTTCTGATAATTGATAATATTTTCACTTAAGACTTTTTTTCAATTAAACATTATGCTACATTATCCTACCTTAAAATCAGCATAGTTTATTTTCTTGAACATCCTTATGTATTTAAACATTATTTTGTCTTTCTTTGAAAAGTTTTAATAACAAAATGTAATGTCAAATTTTGGAGGAAAAAAATAACTGTCAGAATATAAATACCCACTTTTTGTGATGGAAGCCAATTAATAAATAAGATATGAAATACTAATATTTTCTCTGCAAAGAGGCTACTGGCATCAGTGCTAGAGGGCTTGGGGGCAGAAAAATATATTCGAGATCTATTTGTGCTACTTTCTCTCTACATGACCTTAGGAAACTAACCTCTCCAAGCCTCACTTTATGCATTTCTGTAATAGAGATATGTATGTACTTACCTTATATTGCCATTAGAAAGATTAAACAAGATCTCCTATGTGAAGTGATTAGTAAAGTGCCTGGCACATAGATGGCACTCAATCATACTGCTGCCATTATTATTATAAATATTATTGTTCAGGCTTCTAAGACTATATGTGTTTTTTTCAGAAATATATATATTTCATAAAATTAGGTATTCCCATGAATATTGACTATCTTTCCTGTGTTACAGAAATCACCATTTATATATCCATTTAGCTATTTTTTTCACTCATTTCAAATATGTAATTTATGTTATGATCATGACCTAGTAAAGCTGCAAGGGACCTCAAAGATCATATAGTTATGCAGATAAAGACATTTAAGACCAGATCTGTTAAAATAATTTTCAAAGTCACAGATTCTTGGTGCCAAAATAGAATTTGATTCCTCGTCTCTCTTCTTTCTCTTTAGAATTCATTAATTTTATTAATCAATCAATCAATCAATTAATTAATTAATTTGACAGAGAGAGACACAGCGAGAGAGGGAACACAAACAGGGAGAGTGGGAGAGGGAGAAGCAGGCTTCCCGCTGAGCAGGGAGCCCGATGCGGGACTCGATCCCAGGACCCTGGGATCATGACCTGAGCCGAAGGCAGACACTTAACGACTGAGCCACCCAGGCGCCCCCATTAATTTATTTTAAAAATTATTGTGCATGTTTGAAATACATTCCAGTAATTTTAAAAATTGTAAGCCAAATATTTAAGAATTCCATTGGTATCACTGGTGATTGAATATATATCTCTCTCCTCATTTTATTGAAATGAATTTCTGCCAGTTCAGAAATGTGTGAACTTTTCCTCTTCCTTATGCATGTTCAAGTATTTTTAAGAAAAGATGACCAGACTGCAATTTTGGTAATTGTGCCAACTTCTTTAGTAAGGAAAAATTTAATTAATTTTGCATTTGTCATGTATCTTGTCTCTGTGATATTAGAGACACCTAAAAACTTTAAATTCAGTAACTAGTTCAAATTAAAAACATCCCCATGCCTGCATGTAAATTGTGTTGCAATTCTGTAATTGACTAAAATTATCTAATTATCGTAATAGTAACTCAAGAAACTTAGACAATACATAGAGAAATGAATTGTTTATAGAGGTAAGTAAAATTGGATAGTTGTTTTACCTTCATAGTTTAAAGCATTGGTTCTCTGCCAGTATACCATCAACTATAAAATCAAGTCAGACACACAAAAAAGCAATCCTTTATTTGTATGGTGGCTGCTTTAAAAATAAGCTGGTTTCTAACTTTAATTCACCAGAGAAAATTTTAAGCTCAGGCTGGCCAGACAGCTCCCCATGGGCAAATAGGAAAAAAATAATATAAAACTTTTATTTTCAAGTTGGTTGTTTGTAACTTGGGTTCCTTTGCCATAGAAGTAATAGGTGTGATTTTTTTCTGAAAACTTCAGAAGAAAGCCTAGTATTCATAAATACCTGTAATATTATCCTTGTACTGATGTTTCTATTGAGAGTCACATTGATCCTATGGAAAATACATTTACTTTTGAGGGGTTACATCCTTTATGAAGGTTGTAAGTGGTCAAATTCAGAATTTCTGAATGTTTACCTGCTGGTTTTGGCCTTCTACTCATCAGCTATTGGCAAGTTAAGACCCTCAGTAGCTAAGATATTGCCTCTTAAATTTAAATAATTGGACATTTGGCTTATATCTTTTAATGGTAAGAATGGAATTTAAAGGATTATATTTTCTGAGTATATTATCACTCTAAAATTTATTACCTTATAGGCAAAAAATCATGATTATTACTCACATCTTTTACCCAGAAATAATAAAGTGGATTCTAATGGAAGCAATGGAGGACATATAATATAAAAATTATTCTTAAGTAAAAAAAACCCAAATATATATATATATATATATTTGTGTTAGAGATAAACAAAAGAGTGAAGACTAGGGAGAGAGGGAAATGGAAGAATTGTGATCGATTTCATTCTTTCACACCATAGTGTAACTGTGTTGGGACCTTCCTGAGACTAAACCTTGAAGGTGAAATAGAAGCATGAAGCTACCGGATGAAGTTTAGAGAGGAAAAGTTACAGACCCTGGACAATAGTGGTGGCTGGAGCCACTGAATCACTTAACCTCTATACGTGTCAGACAGCAGCTCCTGCCCATACCTTCTTTTCGGCTCTGTCTACTACTTCTGTCTCTTTTTTACCCTCATGGCTGGACTCAACTGAAATGGGGCAAGTGGGGAGAAAGAACTTTCCTTACTAAGGTAAGTTAAGTTGACATTTAAAAAAGCCTCTTAAAAAAATGCTTCTGGAATATGGTGATAGAGAAAATGCTTGATTTATTCTATCATCACTTTCCATTGAATAGTCATGAAAAATAAGGTGCAAAGTTTTAAGAACAATGGAAAATAAGAATAATGATTGATGATTTGTTGGACTTGGAAAGAAAATCTACTTACCAAAGAACATGGCCCATAAGGTAGTCAGATAGTAAAAGAGTACCGTATTCCCCTTCCTTCTACCTTTCTATACCAAATGCATATTCAGGAAGTTTTGACAGTAGGAAAAGGAGCTTGTCCTGCTCTTGGAGCTGCTTTATAAGGAGATAAGGGCCATTTCAGATCCCTATCCTCTCCCCTATTCTCATCAATCAATCAATCAATCAAATTTCTTTTCACCTCATCCCTTCACCAAGACACAAGAGGACATCTTGGCTGGGAACAGAAACAATGACTCTATCTCTTAGATTAGCATTGATGAGCTAGGCAGGAATAAGAGAAAGACTCCAAGGCCTATGCAATTAGTTTGCTTTGTGGGTTGTAATTTTCCATTCACCTTTCTAGCAAGAGAAGAAAGACTAATAGATAATCTTATCCAGGATTAAATTCTGCTGTTCTTCATAAAAGCTGGGCAGTGGTGCCAAGAGATTTTTCCTCAAAACTGAATATCCACTAAGTATAATAAGGTGTAACTAATATTTGGCTCTAGGTTAAGATCTTAGAAGGGTTGTAATGTCTATCAGGGAGTCTATAAAGGCAAGGAATGTTGGTATTACTGGCTAGACCACAGTGTTTTCAATAATGAATGACAAGTATGAAGAGTAGCCTATAAATATATTCTGAATTATTCATAGCACTCTAGGTACAGGGGAAAATAATTTGAGGAAACAATTTTCCTCAGGAGTGTGAAGAAAAATGCAGAAATCATCGCTTTTGGATCATTACTGAATTTACAAATGTAGCATTTGTGGAACAATATATAAATATGATATGGTAGAGAAAACAGAAAGAGCTGGCTTGGAGGAAGTAAAAAGATAAGGAGGGGTGTTTATAAATTAAGTAAAGTCCTCAAGGAACCTAAAGATGCAGTAGCATTACTAATGATAGCATTAAAAGCAGTAGGAGGATAGCTGGTATCACAGGAAATAAGGTCCATGACATGGAAAAGAACAAAAGTTGAGAATGCATCCATAATACAATAGGGAATGATGTAAAGATAAAAACATGGGGAGAGAATGTGTTGTCATATACAGAACAAATTAAATTCACATACACATTAAATAATATATGTCTGTCAATCAACAGATGCATATTCATGTATATCTGCCAAGATTATATTGATATAATTTGTACATATTCATGTGTAGAAAAGATAGCTAAATGTAGTGGAATAAGACTGATATAATAAACATGATGTCTTTTTTTTTTTTAAAGATTTTATTTATTTATTTGAGACAGAGAGAATGAGAGAGAGCAGGAGAGGGAGGAGGGTCAGAGGGAGAAGCAGACTCCCCACCGAGCAAGGAGCCCGATGTGGGACTCGATCCAGGGACTCCAGGATCATGACCTGAGCCGAAGGCAGTCACTTAACCAACTGAGCCACCCAGGCGCCCAAACATGATGTCTTTTTAAACTTAGTTTATTGAACTATATCATACAAATAAGCAGCAGGTAATAATTATGTATAACTTGTGAATCATCACAAAATGAAAAAGCCTATGTAACCACAACCCAGGTTAAGAAATTCAAAAAATTACCAGCATCCTGAAGCTCCCTTGAGATCTTATCATTCTCTATCCCTTCCTTCCTGTCCAAAGATATCCATTCTTCTGACTGATCGAATAATTTTATGTGTTCTTGAACTTTATGTAAAAGTAATCATATGGCACATATTCTGTTGCTTTTAGTTCCTTTTGCTCAACATAAGGTTTGTGAGATTCATCCATTTTGTTGTGTATAGCTTTAGTTCATTTATTATCATTTCTGTAAGGTATTTCATTGTATAAATATATCACAAAATAATTATCCATTCTGTTTATGAACATTTGGTCTGTTGCCAGTTTTTGGCTATTGCATACAATGCTATGTATATTCTCATGAAGCATCTGCAGACACCCTTGCGTTAGGGTGAAATTGTTAGGTGTGTGATATGTTACATTTGTAGAAAATGCCAAAGCTTTCTAGAGCCATTGTACCAGTTTACATTGCCATCACCGGGGTATCAGTTCCTGTCATTCCTTAACCTTTGCCCAACTTAGCATTTTCAATTTTTAAAATTTCAGCCATTCTGGGAGCACCTGGGTGCCCATCCAACTCTTGATTTCAGCTCAGGTCTTAATCTCAGGGTTGTGAGTTCAAGCCCCATATTGGGCTCCACACTGGACATGGAGCCTACAAAAAAAAAAAATTTAGCTATTCTATTATGGTGTGCAATGGTATCCCACCGCAGCTTTGAAATTGCACTTCCATGATGTCTAGTGAGGTGGAACATCTTTAAATACAGTTCTCAGTTCTCTGCCGACGGTCTTTTACGAAGTTCCTGTTTAAGTCCCTTGCCTATTTTTCCCTGAGTCATTTTACTTTTTCTTATTTATTTGTAGGAGTTCTTTATACACTCTGCATATTTGTTGGTTATATGTATTGTGAAAATCTCTGCCCTGATGTAGTCCAATTGTTAGTATTTCTCTTTATGGTTAATGCTTATTTGGTGTCCTATTTTGAAAACTTTCTTTTTCATTTCTCTTGTGTTATAGTATAAAATTTGTTGTTTATCTCTTGCATTTAGATCTAAAGTTGAATTTTCTGTGTAATAGGATAGAAGTCAAGTTTAATTCTCTTCTGCTTATAGGTATCTAATCGACCTAGACCGTCTATTGAAAAGACCATTTTTCCCCAACTGATCTTTAGTCTACCTTTAATAATAAGTCAAATGTCCATATATATTCAAGGGTCTGTTGCTAGACCCTCTGTTCTCTTTTACAAGTTTAAGTGTCTATTCTTTTTTTTTTTTAAGATTTTATTTACTTATTTCAGAGAGAGAGTGAGTGAGAGAGAACACAAGAGTTGGGTGTGGGTCAGAGGGAGAAGCAGACTCCCTGCTGAGCAGGGAGCCCGATGCAAGGCTTGATCCTAGGACTCTGGGATCATGACCTGAGCCGAAGGCAGACGCTTAATCAACTGAGCCACCTAGGCACCCTAAGTGTCTATCCTTTGCCAATGCTGTATGATCTTAAACCCTTGCTTTATGAAGTCTTGATACCTGGTAGAGTAAGTCTTCCCACATTACCTTCTTCAAAGGTATCTTGATTACACTTGGCCCTCTGCATTTCCATATCAATTTTAGAAACGACTTATTAATTTCTTCCAGATATCATGTGATTTTGATTGTCCTAGCATTGAATCATAGTTCCACTTATGGAATAATTGGCAACTATATAATAGTGAATCTTTTTTTTTAAGATTTTCTTTATTTATTTGAGAGAGAGATAAAGAAAGAGATGAGCAGGGGGGAAGGGCAGAGGGAGAAACAGGCTCCCTGCTCAGGACCCTGGCATCATGACCCAAGCCAAAGGCAGATGCTCAACCAACTGAGCCACCCAGGCATCCTACAATAGTGAATCTTAATAATGTTTTATATTCCTGGTAATTCCTATTATTTGATGATCCTTCTCCTCCAATTCCAGTCCAGGAAGGAGCAAGATATACCATGCCCATTACTTCAGATAATTAATACCAAAACAGAACATAAATCAAAGTTGTCAGTTTTTGTTTTTGGAACTCATGGAAGAGCTAACCAAGGATCTGTAAGGCCTTGGTTGTAAGCCAGAAAGAGTATGCATATTGAGAAACCTTAAAATGACAAATGTTCAGCTGACAAATTGTGGCTTGAAATAGAATCATAGTTCAGATATAGAAAAATAAGAATTACATGAGTTTTAAGTATTTTAGCAATATAAAATTTTTTTAGCTAAAGTTTATTTTGGGGCCTGATATTTATACATAATTATGTCAGGTATTCTTGGCAAAGTAGAGAAATGTCTTGTTCCTGAAAGGGACTATAATACAGTAAACATGTCAACTTGTCCCAAATTAACTTATTAATTTGGAAAAATCAGATTTTTCTCTACCCTATAACTTAAGGCAAAATATATTCAAATACAGTACAGGGTTAATATAAGAGATAACAGTATAAAATTGTTGGAAAATGTGGGGCATATTTATTTGATTTTGCAATAGGTTAATAAGGATTTTCAAAGGAAATAGAAAGGGAAAGATTAATGGGTAAACATTTGACTAAGAAACCTAAAACTTCTTGATATAAAAGTAAAATCTAAATAAAAAATATTACTGTTAAAAAAATAAAATCCACAATATATAAAACTAAAAGTCAACCACCTGAAAATAAATATTTATAAGATGTGTCTAATAATAAAATGAAAAAAAACTAATTTTAATAAAAATGCAAATTTAGAGTCATACTATTTTCAGTACTAAATTGAAAAAGGCAAGCAATGGATTATTACCAAATATTGAATAAGGTGGTGAAAGCCTGCAATCTCATTTACTATGGATGGTAGATAATAAAAATGTTTCTGATAATCAATTTGGAAATAGGTATCAAATTCCTTTAAAGTATTTATTTCATTGATTTACTAAATAGTAATATTGTCTAAGGAAATGGAAATACACATAAAGATAGTAATATGATATGGCAATAAAAACATATTAGCCACCTAAAAACCCAACAATAGGGCATTAAATATTTTATTGTGTATGGTAATATATTCTATCTGTTACGTACAAAAATTATATTTTATGTATTTAGTGATGTGGGAAAATGCTCACAATACATGTAGATGATTTTTTTTTAAAGATTTTATTTATTTATTTAAGAGAGAGAGAATGAGAGAGAGCACATGAGAGCGGGGAGGGTCAGAGAGAGAAGCAGACTCCCTGCTAAGCAGGGAGCCCGATGCGGAACTCGATCCAGGGACTCCAGGATCATGACCTGAGCCAAAGGCAGCTGCTTAACCATCTGAGCCACCCAGGCGCCCCATGTAGATGATTAAAAGGAATATATTGTTATTAATATATGATAGAGCATAAAATCCTAATTTGTAAAATTATGTTCGTAGAAGCTCTTCTACCTGACCTCTACTATACAGAAGCATCTGGTGTTTCCTCCTCCTTTCGTAAAATATCTTTCCTGATGTCATTACTTATAGAGAGCTGCCATCTCCCTAGAATGCCAACACTTTTATTCTACCTATTGACTTACATATGTAGACAGAGAGAGATTTTTTTGTTTATTAACATAATTTTACTTGGTATTACACTTAAAAAGTCTAATTATGGATTAAAATGTAAACTATGAGTGCTGAAAGAGAGTAAATGTTTATATAAACTGGAGGGAACTCTTTGGGAAAATTCAGTAAATTTGGCTACTCAAATAAGAGAATTTGCTTAAATTATGGTGGACTAGAAAACTGTGAAACACAGGGAAAGGATTAAAATCCAGAATTCTGCCCTAATATTTTTTATATGCCTTTATATTATTGTTCCCATTCCAGGAAAACAAATGTAAAAATAATTTGTGGTTCACTAGGAACATGATTTATGTTATAAAGATGATATGGTGCTCCCATCAAAAGACTTGTAGTCAGAAAAAAAAAAATGTTTTTTTTTAATGTTATGTTAATCACCATACATTACATCATTAGTTTTTGATGTAGTGTTCCATGATTCACTGTTTGTGTATAACACCCAGTGCTCCATTCAGTACGTGCCCTCTTTAATACCCATCACCAGGCTAACCCATCCCCCCACGCCCTCCCCTCCAGAACCCCCAGTTTGTTTCTCAGAGTCCATAGTCTCTCATGGTTCGTCTCCCCCACCGATTTCCCCCTTCATTTCTCCCTTCCTACTATTTTCTTTTTTTTTTAAACATGTAGTGTATTATTTGTTTCAGAGGTACAGGTCTGTGATTCAATTCTTACACAATTCACAGCGCTCGCCATAGCGCATACCCTCCCCAATGTCTATCACCCAGCCACCCCATCCCTCCCACCCCCCACCACTCCAGCAACCCTCAGTTTGTTCCCTGAGATTAAGAATGCCTCAGATCAGTGAGGTCATATGATACATGTCTTTCTCTGATTGACTTATTTTGCTCAACATAATACCCTCCAGTTCCATCCATGTCGTATATCAAAAGATTAGTGAAGAGGATGCCTGGGTGGCTCAGTTGGTTAAGTGACTGTCTTCGGCTCAGATCATGATCCCAGGTCCCCCTGCTTGGCGGGGGGCCTGCTTCTCCCTCTCCCTCTGCTGCTTTCCTGCTCTTTCTCTCTGTCAAATAAATAAATAAATTATTAAAAAAAGATTAGTGAAGAAATGATTATATATTAAGTTAAAGTTATAGATTGTATGTGTGTAATTTTTAAGGATTCTGCACCTTAAAAATTTTTTTCTGATTAACCAAAGACTGGTGGCTATCAGACAGGAGGGCTTCTACTGCATATGTTTGTATAGAAAAAATATTAGGGGGGTTGTCTAGGTGGCTCAGTCAGTTAAGCGTCTGCCTTTGGCTCAGGTCATGATCCCAGGGTCCTGGGATCAAGCCCCTGTTCAGTGACAGGGCTCTGCTCCCTCTCCCTCTGCCCCTCCTCCCTGCTTATGTTCTCTCTCTCTCTCAAATAAATAAAATCTTTAAAAAAAAAAAAAAGAAAGAAAAAATATTAGGAGTCTTAACACCAGAATGTTTTAATGGTTGTCTCTTGATAGTCTTTATGGTTTTCAAACATTTATTTTCCGATTTCTCTGTAGTGAATATGAATTACTTTGATCACAATTTAAAGTTATTTGAAACAAAAAGAACCCCCCAAGCCTGTCCTCCCCAAAAGATATTGGGAATTTTGCCCAGATATGGGGTCATTGGCCTTGTTCCCCAACGTAGGGGTGAGCTTGAGGTGCTTGCTTCCACAGCCTTGGCCCCCATTGGAATTTGTAAAGGCTGAATGGACCTGATACAAGGCCATCTGTCCTGTGTTCTGATGGACACAGCTAGGGATGGGACAATCTGTCCTAAGTTTTTTCAAGTCGAGCAACTACACAAAACTCATGATACAAACAAGCATATACTACAGCAGGCAAATGTACTTAGTGCCCCAACCAGTGTTCAGAACCAGGGAATGAATGATAATCCTTGTGAAGGACTAACACCTTGCACGGTTGGTGCTTGTAGACCCTGCCCCAGCACTCCAGGTACACTTTGTTGGCAGCTTATTACAAGCAGGTTATACACTAACTTTATCATATATCACATTTACCATGTGTCTGTCATTCAGCACATGACCACCAATCCTTTGCCTAGCACATACTAATTCAGTAAATAGTATCTTTTTCTTTAGAAGACTGTGAGAGGGGTACATGTGAAAATAAATTTGGTTTAGATGATAAACTATATGACTATAGGTTCTATGTCTTTTCTGTATAACTTTTCAAGGCTAAACACAGCTTGAACCATGTTGGAACTAATGCTAGTTAATGTGCTGGTGAAGTGTCTTCCATTTTGCAAGAGTGCTTTATGTCTGTGGTATAACATTAAGTGATGACATATTCTTTTGAATTATATTTATATTCCCAAACCCAATTCCCTAATTTGCTTTTCTTTTCTAATGTCTTTTTTCCCCCCTGAAGTCCATAGTATTAAAAAAATACTTATTCCTTGAGAAGATATTGAGCTTTTCCTTAGGGTCATGCATAAAGGAATTTGATTTAAATAATCACAGGAGTTAAATTGCATCTGTCAGGGTGTTCTACATTTTTGGCAGTTATAGGCTTCCTTTATTCAGTTTACTGATGAAGATTTGACTTTGTTGGATTTTTTCTTCTTAGTAAAATGAATGGTGCATCTTTCTTTAATTGTGATCCTCGTCAACCATTTGGCCGGTAATGGTATGCAAATTAAACTCTTTAAAAATTAATGCTAACATTTATTAAATAATGCATCATACAAAAAGTTAATTTGAAATTCCAAGTTGGGCTCCCTGTCTGCTCATGAGAAAGTATTTTTTTGTGCCAGCTTCATAAAACATCTTTATAGTCTTTCTAAATACCTTGAATGTTTTTCCAGTATTTTGCAAAATTATCACTATGGAGACTGTTCATGAAGACAGACTCTGTGCTTTTCAGTTTGATTTGTATAAACTCTTGGATTTTTGAATTCATGTCACTGCTCTGATTTTCTAAACTTAAAAGTGCTTACAAATGTTTCTTTACCAAAATTTAACAACAAGTCTAACTAAGGGCTATATATACTTAAATTATACAAGCTAGCATTCACTTCTGGTTCTCAAATCAGAATGTATACCACATGCTAGTTTGGCAGTTGTCAACCTTAGGTAACATCTCCACCCAGACAGCAATGAGCACCAGTATTCAGTGTTACATGTTAGTTATTTTATAATTTGATTTTGGAATTTTAAATTAGATTGTGACCATGATCAGCATAATCTAAGAAGAATGAGCTTTCTTAGATCTGAGAGGCAGCCTGGTGTGGTCTTTAAGAACAAGAGTGTTGGAACATGACTGCTGGGGTGTGCATGCCAACCCTACCAGGTCCTGGCTTTGTGGCCTCAGACAAGGTGCTTAACTTCCTGGTCTCAAGTATCCTCATCTGTGAAAATGACAACAGTGATATACTTTTCTCATAGGATTGTAATGAAATTTAAAAGAAATAATAAATATAAAGTACTGACCCATAGAAAGCACACAGTAACCATTAATGTCTTATTATCTTGAACATTTTCCTCTCACTGAGAAAACTTGAGCTATACTGTGTAAGTGAATCATCAAAGATTTGACAATAATTTAGATTTGACTTGCTAACATAAGAGCAAGAGTCAAATATCTCTTCACTTTGCATTGTCTATAGAAAGGGAATTTGGGAAAGAGTGTAAAACTTTTCATTACAGCTGTTTCTTCCATTCAGTGTGAATTACCGAAAGAGAGAGCTTTCCCACGCATGTCTTTATTTCAATAAACTTCCATTTAACATCTACAATATGCAAGGCTTTGAGACGACATTAAGCAGGTAAACATAGTAAGAGGAGTTCAGGTTCTTATCCTCAGTTATCTGTATAGTTAGCAGGATTCCAATAATCAAGTCAACATAAATTTAAAAAACAATATTTCAAGAATTTAAATAATGAAAAAATTCACAAGAGAGCCTATAATTAAACATATGAAAAGGTGACATAAACAATAAATGCATTTGCTTATTTTGTATTTATTTATAACCTTTTTTCATAAAATATGTGAAGCCCCCATGCTAAGCATTGAAAGAGTAACATCTTTAAGGTTGGGCTAGTCTGTGAGGGCTTCGTGAAGGAGGTGGACCTCACGATGACTAAAGATTGAGTCTTAGACAGGTTTCATCTCTTAGACTGTCCTTAAGTGTTAATAGGCTATATACATTGTTAAATTGGAGGTGGCTATAACTTAAGGACTCAACACTTGACATCATGCATAATTCCTGTTCAGATCCATCCTGCAGTAAACTTACTGAGCTTTCATCAAGAAGAGACTATCATAGATCTCAAGCCTGATCATTTCACTAGTTCTGTATTTACTGAGGACCTAGTCAGTATCTCCACATGCCCTGCCCCCTGCAAAAAAAAAAAATTGAATATGTCTGAGGTACTGGGAATAAAGAAATGAATTTGTTGTTGGTTCCTGGCCTTCAGCTGCTCACAGAACATGTAGAAAATATTTGTTATGCTTTATGATATATGCTGTGATAAGAGTAAGCTGGAGGTGTGGTGAATAGGGGGGAGTGGGTGGGGGTGTCTGTTTCAGGGAATGCTTCAGAGAGGAGCCAGAGTTTTTCATTCTTTGCATTCCTGAATAGAAGCCAAATAAAAGTTTTAATTTTGGATCAGTTCAGAGTGCTTCACAACTTTTTCCTTTCCACGGAATCTAAAACTATGATCGGTGAGTAAAAATTGCTAAGATAAGTATCAATCAGCCAGGAGTCTGTGGGACAATCACTCTTTTTGACTGACACTTTGGTATCATTAGAGTTTGTTTCAAACATGGATTTTGGGTTTAGATATCTGAGTGAGTTGGAAAATACTCTAAATTGCAAATAAGAGAGTGTTCCCAGTTAATAATGGATCTAAGCAAATGCTGTTTCCCACTATACTTAAGGGAGGTTTTTAAAAAATTGTTCATTTTTTCCCTTATTTGTTCAATCATTTATGCATGTGCCAGGCTCTGTATAAAAGTTTTTGGCTGATTTGGGAATGAATAAGCACAATGTATTTCTTCATGGATTCTTACAGTCTAATGTTTTATACATAGTTGTCTTACAGAATTGCCGAAGTCCATTAGTTGGTAAGAATAATCATCTCATAGGCAGGGATGTATTCTATTGTAGTATGGTCTTAGATGTAGAAACTGAAAATAAGGGAAACTTTCAAGTTCTAACTGATTCATTAAATATGAAATCAACTCAATTGAAAACCATATGAAAATAAATAAGATATAAATCCTTTAACTTAAGGACAATACAGTCTAAATTCAAATGATGAATAGGACATTTATTAGAATTTTGCATTAATATCAAGTCACTATAATTTTAAGTGATGGTTAAGAAATTGGGGGATTTCTGAGAATGCTACTACTACCACTAATAATGACTGTCAAGTGCTTTATAACTTAAGATATAGCTCTTCCTCACAACAGGTGCGTAAATATGTACAATCCTCTCTCTTTGCAAAGAAGGAAAGTGAGACTGAGAAACGTTGAGTGATTTGCCTTCTATCAGGAAGGAGTCAGTAAGTGGTAGAGCCTATACTGTATTTAATCTCTACTCTGTCTGTCAGGAGTCTGTCTAATAGAAAAGAGATATTTCCAAATGGTCAGCAATGAAAGAATTAGGATTGCTTAGCTTTTATGCACTGAATTTTAATGACAGCATCTGAAGAGTTTTTTCAGAAGACTGCTTTTACTCTATTTTATCATAGTCTGGGTAGATCAGGTACTAATGATCATGGAGGTAAGTATCTCAGTACACATGACTCTTATAGAAATTACAAAAAAAATTGTTTTATATTTTACTAGAATCAAGATGAAAAATGCTAGAGCAGGGAAATATGCAATATGTATATTCATATGAATGCTAGGTGTAGTGTAGCTAGTGATTACATAATCCTTATCATTATTTATATTAGGCTGGGGAAGCCTTCAGAAATAGGTCTTATCTCAGAGCCTGATTGAATGATGGGAGATAGATAGTTGGCAGAGATGAGAGGGTGTAATTTCTGGCAGAGGCTGGGTCTTAAAGGTGGGAGTTAGTAAAGGGCTCTGAAAAACATGTTTAAAAGAGTAGAGGGATTATTAGGGGTAGCTGAAGATAAGAAAAGTGAATTTTTTGTCTCTTTAATGAAACATTTTGAAGCAGAAGAAAGTTTTGTTTTTGTTCTTGATTTTAATATATGGTTGGGACTCCACTATAATGCCCCACTAGACTTATGCCGTGGCAGGTATTTTATAGGACTTTAACTGGTTTAACTATAGTTAAAAATAAAGATGGTCTGACCAGTTGTTGAGGGCTGGGCATGGTAGTGTAAATTCCTAGGACCATCTCAGGAAACAAACTGAGGGCTGCTGGAGTGGAGGGAGGTGGGAGGGATGGTGTGACTGGGTGATGGACATTGGGGAGGGTATGTGCTATGGTAAACGCTGTGAATTGTGTAAGACTGTTGAATCACAGACCTGTACCCCTGAAACAAATAATACATTATATGTTACTAAAAAAAATTTAAAAAAATAAATAAATATAAAGTAGTCTTATCCAATAGTCCCTGGAAAATAGAGCCTGAATTAAAGAATTAAGAAATGATGCTTTATTTAGGGGTACAATTCCAAGATAGTGAAGATGAGAAAAGGGAAAGTGAAGTTGTTAAGGATGGGAAGCAATGCAAGGTGACATGTTACCTTGCTGCCCACTGCTTTATGATAAACCTAAGAGACACAAAAATATTGCCTAGGGAGATGCACCCACCCAGCCACACAGAGTATCTCTAATCTGACTGCATGGTGAAATTGTCTCAGAATAGGAGGTGGGAGGGAAGAAGGAGAAGGACTTTATCTGTCTGGATGTCTGCATTTCTCATCTCTTCTTTTTTATTGGTCAAATTTCATCCACAGGAACACCCTACTCCCAACCAACACACACACACACACACACACACACACACACACACACACACACACAC